>NW_022589715.1:6006627-6086203 GCF_004348235.1 Phoca vitulina | reverse complement strand
GGAGGGTATGTGTTCTGGTAAGCGCTGTGAATTGTGCAGGACTGTTGAATCTCAGATCTGTACCTCTGAAACAAATAATGCAATATATGTTAAGAAAGAAAAAAAGAAGAAGAAGAATGTAGCAGGAGGGGAAGAATGAAGGGGGGGAAATCGGAGGGGGAGAAGAACCATGAGAGACGATGGACTCTGAAAAACAAACTGAGGGTTCTAGAGGGGAGGGGGTTGGGAGGATGGGTTAGCCTGGTGATGGGTATTGAGGAGGGCACGTTCTGCATGGAGCACTGGGTGTTATGCACAAACAATGAATCATGGAACACTATATCTAAAACTAATGATGTAATGTATGGGGATTAACATAACAATAAAAAAAATTAAAAAAAAAAAAAAAGTTAGTGGTTTCTGCTGAGCTTTGCCTTTTTCATTTTCTTGATGCTTTTGTCTTTTAGGCTGTTTCAGTAAAATAATGATTACCACTAGACTTTCTGTAATGAGTAAATAAAAAACAAACTATTATTTAGTTAATCACTTTACATCCCAAAATATGCTCTGTAGTAAAGTCTTACTAATTTCTGTTTGTTTTTTGTTTTTTGAAACTCCAGGGATTATACTATCTTCACAGTAAAGGAAAAATGCACAGAGATATAAAGGTATACATCATATGTTTAACCTAATGGCCTCTCTTCATTTTTAAATACTTGGCTCAAACTGTTGAGCAATTGTCTTAATCTATTTGATGAATTTCTTAACTGTAATATGTTACTATAGTAAAATTGAGTGGTACTTTTAAGAGTTTTATTACTTTTTTAAAGTAGCTTTATTGAGATACAATTCACATACCATAAAATTTACCCTTTTAAAGGATACATTTGTGGATTAGTGTTGTAATACCCCATATTCGTTTATCTGTAGTTATTTATTTGTAAAAAGCAAATTAGGTCATCAGCTTCCATTAAGTTGGGGTTTTTAGAACATTTCATGCTTTTGAATATTATAGTAAACTTTGACAATCTTAAGGAACTACCATTAATAATTTCTCAAAATGGACAAGTTCAACTGTAACATTTTCTGATGGTCTTTGATTTAACTGGCAGAGGAGAGCAGGTTCGCTGGGTGTGCCGGGGTTAGCCCTGTGGTAAACTAGGTGCTATGGCAGGACTCCTGAAGTTATTTCTAAACATTCTGCCATCTCCCCAACTTAGTTATTTTCTCCTTTCATTTATTTTTCTTTTACCTTCTTCCTCATTCATCTTTTTTCCTACTTCTTTTCTCCCTTTTGTTTTCTGAAATAGTTTTCTTTAGCATAAAGGTTATTAACTTTTTTGGGGGGTATCCTTTGAGTCTCTGATGAAAGCCATGGACTCTCTTCTCAGAAAATGTCCTTATGTACATGCCTTCATATTTTGCATGAAATTTCAGTGGAATGTCAGATCACCTGCTGAGATCATTTACTTTATTTTTTGTGAGCCACTTAAAAGACATAAGCAAAGAGCTTTGGAGTTGAAAGGGAGAAGAGATCATAACATAAGTAAATCAAGAAAGGTTCTGTGTCATCAGCACTTTGATGATCTGGAAAGACTGATAGATTTTTGTCAGAAGTAGATGGTGGAGTGCCTTCCAAGCAGAGGGAACAACGTAAGCAAAGATACAGACATCAGAAAGTGTGGCAGCATTTTAGGGAGGATAGAAGCTGCACCGTATTACTGAAGAGAAGAGAAGGTATGAGAGTAACAGGAAATGGGCTTAGCTCCATTACACAAAGAGTTGTGTGCCAAACTTCAGAGTTTGACCCTAACTGGGGAGATTCTGCCCATCACCATTATTTCTACCCTGGTCTAAGCCACCAGTTTATTCCATCTCACCTGCACTTCTGTAGCAGCCTTCTAACTGCTCTGTTCTTGAGTGTTTCTATTTGAGTGTTTCTGTCGTCACTTCTCCACCTTGCAACCAGAGTGATCTTTTTAAATCAGAGCTTATCACTCTTCTATTTATGAACCACCTTGGCTTCCTACCATACTCAGTGTAAATCCAGGTGTTTCCTTACCATGGCCTATAAGGTTATCCGTGATCTGACCCCTGCTTTTCTCTCTGACCTCACGTCACACTCCTCTCCATTTTACTCATTCTGTTCCAGCCACACTAAACTTGATGTTTTTGGAATATGTAGAACTCATTCTGGCACCAAGGGCTTTGTATTTGCTGTGCCCTCTTCCTGGCATGTTTTTCTCCCAGATTTTGGCATGGCTCTGCACCCTCACTTCATCCAGATCTCTGCTCAGATATCACTGTCTTTAAAGTACTTATCTCTCACTGACTTTGAATAATTTGTTGTGTCCATTCATTCATATGTGTGTGTGTGTGTGTATTCATTTTTAGATTTTCTTTCTCTCCTATTCAATGTAAACTTCATGAGAGCTGGAGCTTATTCTTATTTATTACTATATTTATTACTATAACCCTAAAGCTTAAAATAGCACTTGGTTGCTCAGGGAGAGAGGAATGGAAGGAAGGAAGCATTAAAGGCCATAGATGCACATGATGTGATATAAGCTATAATTTAGGAAAATTAACCTGGAGCTGGGGAAAAACCAAACTGAGCATTATGGCAGACATCTGGATAGCTGGGGCCTAGATCAAGTTAAAATCCTTGCTGTATCAGTCAGTTTATTAAGCGTCTAACTCCTGATTTTGGCTCAGGTCATGATCTCAGGGTTGTGAGATTGAGCCCCATATCAGGCTCCGCTCTGAGCATGGAGCCTGCTTAAGATTCTCTCTCTCTGCTCCTCCCCCCTCCTCCCTCCTAAAAAAAAAAAAAATCCCTGCTGTAGTCCCTTGTCCCTCCTTTTTCTCGTTTCTCCCATTATTCCATAGTGCTGCAGTAATATCAGGGGGTGCAGTCTTATATTATGGCTTCCTCTTTTTTGAGTGGAAAGGGGTTTCCTAGTATTTTTCCTTTAAGCGTATAATTACATGATTGATGACACCTTTGATTAAAGAGCCTGCTTACTTTTGCTTGCTCATTTAAAAGTTATAGAAAAGGCAAAAAATAAAATTTAAAAAGTCTATACATCTTGGGAGACAGTATTTCTACCTCTTCCAAAAGCTTTGAGCTTATTGAAGTGGTTACTTTGGGCTCAGGTCAGAAAGTAGGGGTGGCTAAAATGTTACTGGGTCATTTTTGTAATGGGAAAAAACTGAGTTTTTTCCTCTCTGTGTAGGGAAAAGCCCAGTTCTTCCCTACTGTGTGCTTCTTTCCTGAGTCTCCTTTACTTACTCACACAGAACACTTCACTTCTGACACTTGTGGTCACCAAATGTGTGGAGTTTCCCCCACAACAAGCAGTTCTCTGTGACACCAACTGGGTGTCCTGCCATTTAACTCAATTCTGAGACTGTTTCCTGGAGATACCATCAGATCCCACAGATACAGGCTCAGTCCCACAGGACTGTCCCTTCCCACACCACACACACACATACACCCCAGTTAATAGGTTCCAAGCCCAGGTTATCAGCTGTGCTTCTGAGCAACTGGCTGTATAGATCAGAATTAATTAATTGAACCCCCTTCCTTGGGTTCAATTAATTTGTTAGAGTGGCTCACAGAACTCAGGGAATTATTTACATTTACCAGTTTATTAAAGGATTTGATAAGAGAGATGAACATCCAGATGGGAGAGATGCATAGGGCAAGGTATGTGGGAAGGGGTGTGGAGCTTCCTTGCCTTCTCCAGACACGACCTTCTCCTGGAAACTCTACCCATCTGGAAGCTCTCCACACCCCATACTACTGAGATTTTATGGAGGCTTCCTCTTTAGGCATGATCAGTCATTAACTCCATTTTCAGCTCTTCTCCCTTCTCAAGAGAATGTGGGGCAGGGCCGAAAATTCCAAGCTTCCAATCATGGCTTGGTCTTTCCGGTGACCATCCCTCATCCACGAGCTGTCCAGGAGCCCACCCAGAGTTGCTTCATTAGAACAGAAGATACTCTTGTCACCCCCAAAATTACAAGTGTTTCAAGAGCACTGTGTTAAGAACCAGGGTCTGAGATCATATATTAGAACAAAAGGTGCTCGTAGTGCTCTTGTCACTTACAAAATTACCAGGGTTTCCAGAGGGCTGTGCCAGAAACCAGGGTAGAAACCAATCTATATTTTCTGTTATCTCTCAGTCATGCAAACAGGTGACATTTTAATTTGGTTGGCCCATGGCTAGTTGTTTATGTTCTGAACGGGCCTCAACTGCGGGCAGACGTGTTAAGATAGACAGCCCCATGTACTAAGCAGCAAGGTTCAGTCTTACACACCAGCACCATTTTCATCAATGATCAATTCCTAGAAAGGGAAATTTGCGGGTTTTTTGAACAGGAAATAACAAGTTTAAAATGTAATACAAGGAATTGAAAATGCCAATATAAGGTCACATTTTAGTGCAGTCACAGTGTTTGATCAGTAAGAAAATAACATTTAGATGAAAAATAATACATCATTTTTATAATAACATTCATATTGTGTTAATAGCAGCCTTTTGCAGGGTGGATATTTTATAAGAATAGTCAAATTGCCTAAAATGTGCTTGATAAGTTTTCCTGTGAATATAATGATGTAACACTTTGATTGGGGATACTTTAAATTTTAAGTATTTCTAGGTCTAAGGCTGCCATTTGTGATTATTTTAAGCATGTATATTTGATCTATTATATGTGCCGTCTGAAAAAAATATTTCTTACTTTAAAATGTTCTCACTTTGAAGGGAGCTAACATTCTGTTAACGGATAATGGTCATGTAAAGTTGGGTAAGTAAATTAAAATTTTGTCATTTGTGCAAATTTATTCCAGAACATAGTAAATTTATATTTTCCTCTGTTAGGGCTAGGTTTTCCCTCAGCATTTCTGTATTTTTAGGTGAAAATCTCATTGTGGGGCATATATAACCTCTCTGTATCTGGTTCCTCTTCTCTTAAATGGGGATAAAGTCTGCCCTTCACATATGACAGAGTTGTTGTAAAGATACAATAAAATAATAATTCTTTAGAGATTCTTTTACCTGTAACCTGAGGGATGTGACTTTTAGGAAGAATAATCTGTACAAAATTACCTTATAACCAAAAAACAAGGTAAACAAACAAAAGCCAAAAAATCAATTATACCAGCAATCCTACATCCTTTACATTAGCTTTTAAAATAAAATACAGTATTACTTATATAAGAATGTAATATCGATGCTGGATGTTGCTTTCTTTCAAACTGTACCTTTTATTTTGTAACTTTTGGTTATGACTGAAATAGAATTTAAACCCTCAATAAGTTTGAAAGTTTAAGACTGGAAACATATATAGTATAGTAGTTTTTATAAATAAAATCATGGCTGTTAGGTGTTAAGTGAAGTTTTTAATAAATAAGAAAGTTATTTTGAATTACATATTACTATAAGATAAATCAGAATTCAAAAAACATTTGTAAAAGCACAAATAAAACTATTTTGAACTATAGCCTACACTACGACTAATCAGATTTAAAAGTATGTATCTGAAAATTAACATGTAATAAAATTTTTCCAAACCACCTCTAAAGATGAAAAAAGCATTTATCTAACTATTGATGGCTAACAGTTTCTGTCAGCAGTTTAATATTTTGTGTTAATACTGTGTCCCTTCCTGGCAGACATCCTATATATATCTTGGTTGATAAGGACTTAGAAATGACCATTAAAAACTAGAAAATATTTAGAACTCAACATACGTAAAGAATAGCAACAAATCCTACGTAAAAACAGATTTTCTGGTAGTGATTGGTGTTGGTATTAGAATGTATTGCTGAGGTGAGATTTTGTAGAATATTCTGTTTGGATGTCTTTTCAAGCTAGGGTAGACTGGCCAGTAGATTATTAGTTTGTTTGACGTCAGTCATCATGAGTGTGGCAGGAAGTGAATGGAATATATTATAACTTATGGTCCCTTCCAGTGATATTCCTTGAATTTCAAGTCCTGGGAATTTGAAATTATAATATTATTAAGTCTGGCAGCTTAAATTTTCTCAGCTGTCTCTTTCTCACCAAAATCATTTGATCTTGACTTTTGTTGTCATTTGATTCATGCAGGGATATATAGGAATCTATTTGGCTGTGATACATACTGACTACTTTGTGATATTTTAGTGCTAACCCATAAAAGTTAAAAATTTTAATGTGATGTTTAAGAATATCTCATTTGTGTGAAATTGGTTTAATGAAAAGAATTATTAAAAGTTTCTTCTCATGTTACTGTAAATTTTACTTTCCCTCAGCTTTCTTTTCTAAATGTTTCTTATTTTTTTAATAGCTGATTTTGGAGTATCTGCACAGATTACAGCTACAATTGCCAAACGGAAGTCTTTCATTGGTACACCATATTGGTAATTGTATTTTAATTGACAATTTAACTTTTTGTTTTTCTATCATTACTGAATATAGCATTTATTGAAAAAAAGAGACTGGTCAAAATTTTTAGGACTAAAACAGATTAAGAAGATAATCAGTAGCTTAAGCAATTTAGGCATGTACACTTGTGGATGGATTACACAGCCAAAGAATATTTTATCATGTTTATTTTCATTAAGTGAAATAGGCTGTAAAAGGTGGATAATGGCTTTTGAGAACCTCGATATAAAGGAACTCTCATTGATTCTCTGGGGTCCAGCATGGTTTTTACACATACTTAGTAAATGTTTGTCGATAACTGATCTCCAGCTCAGCTTCAGAGATTAAAAGCTAATGTTACTCCTCTTATAAGAAAGTAGGAACTATCTTGGGAGCATGTGAAATTGTGAATTAGGCAAAGTAAATTTTGGGAACATTCTCATACTTCATCTGTCTTTCTAGTACCATGTCTTTCCTACATGAACTCTAGGGATGTAGAACAGAATGGAATCTCTTGTCCAAAGTGACTAGGTTGGCAGTTACTCAGTTAATAAAAAATGTCTGTTCAATGGCAAACTCAAAATTAATACATGTGTACCTTAAACATTTTATTTTAATTTAAGGCATATGAGTGTACTTTTTTCTTTTCTTTGCCATAGGACCAAGACCTTTTCTTTGACTGGCTCACTAATTAGAGTTCTGTCTTAATAATATAAACTATACCCACAATGCCTCAGCTATATTTCGGGGTTGTGTTTCTGTAAAGTGCAGTGAGAACTTGGACGTACAAAGCATGTGAACTTTTTTTTAAAGTCAGACGTATGACGTATAAATTTAGCCTTATTAGGTGTGCAGTTCTCCCAAGGTTGAGAAACTTGTATGCTGTGGTAGTGAGAAATACCACCATAATCAATATAAAAGATGGGTTTCCAGCACCCAAGGAAGTGTTCTTTTGTCCCCTTTTAGTAAATTCTGTTCCCTCATCCCTACCCTCTGTCAACACCCAGTCTGATTTCTGTCTCTACGGTTTTGCGTTTTCCCTGAATGTCATACAAATGGAATTATACAGTCTATAGCCTTCCTGGTCTTTTACAGTTGTCATATTCTTACCTAATTTGCCAGGTTTTTTGGTTTTGTCTTTAGAAACTTGTCTTTAACAAGGTTTTCGGAAGAATTCACTTTAATTTTCATAACTCTTTTAACTTCATAACAAGATCAGTTTTTTCATAACATTTAAATAATATTATTTATAGTATTATATAATAAGATATGTAACATAATGAATAAATGGGCTCAGAGATGAACTCAGTTGACAGTGGTAAGCATACAGCCTAACTGGCAGAAGTAGAAGTACACTAGCTGGATACTTTCACTCATCTTTTTATAGAGAAATGGAAAAACATCACCTAACATGGCAAGCCAGGCATATCAGCTTTATGCACTTTGATTCTCTGCTAGTGCATTTCCACCAGCAAGCTGGAATCTAGCCATCAGTAAAGTAATAACTGACAAACTTTAAAATTACTTTTCTTAGAATAATTTGAATATTTTTAAGGAGTATTTTAAGATTAGAAATATTTTAAGAACAAGCATCTTGAAAGTTAGAGGGTTGGTGTGTTGTGTGTGTGTTTAACTTGACTGACTTACTTGACTTGCCTGAAATCATACTAGGAAGACAAGTGTGAATTTGTAAAGCTACTTATTTAAATCATTCTTTTGATATGTAAGGGTTGGTTATTTTTAAAATTGTTGTTTAGGATTTAAAATTTTTATATTTGAAAATTAGTATAATCATTTAAATCAGTCAAATACAAATTCATAGAGAATAATTAGAATAAGACTATATAGGAAAGTTAAAAAAAAAACCAAACCTAAGTTTGGGTCAATTTCCTCTAAATAAATACAGTTTTAAAAAGCAAACACTCATTTTTATAACTTCCACCATTATAATAAAACTGAAAAACTGCCAATTAACTTTATAGTAAATATGAGTTAAGTACTAAATGAAGATTATTGATGCCCCAATAAATAGTTTTGGTCACATGAAAACAGAGGCCAGATTGCAGTTTATTGGTATAAGCAGGTAGAGCTAAAAATTATAGATCATTTGTTGCAAGATGTTATTTCTCTGTAAAATTCTGCAGAATTGTACAGAGGAAATGATGGAGTATGGACAACTGTGGGATATGTTGCTATATTATAATTACAAAGTTCTATAAACCTTTATAGTAAGTATGGCAAAGGAGCCAAGGAGTCACCAGTAGGGTCTTGGGATGGAGAATCTTACAAAGTCAAGATCTTGGAAGAGATCTTTGAAATACTACATATTTTTCAGATATCAGGGCCTAGATAGGCCTCAACTTAGATATAGTTCCAAGTGCCTCTGGTGGGAATATGAAAGAAAATACAATAAATAGAAGTTGTTTTTTTGTTTTGTTTTGGGTTTTTTCCTGGAATATTTCTTTCAGGATGGCTCCAGAAGTTGCAGCCGTTGAGAGGAAAGGGGGATACAATCAGCTCTGTGATCTCTGGGCAGTAGGAATCACTGCCATAGAACTCGCTGAGCTTCAGCCGCCTATGTTTGACTTACACCCAATGAGGTCAGTGTGTCATAATTGGAGAACTCTATGCTTAAATTAAGGGTAATCCCTTCCCCCTGCCCAGTATTTATTACATCATGAACAAATAATATTCTTAGTCTTGCTCTACCTTATTAGTAGTAATAGAATTACTTAATAGTAACAGAGTTATTTATATTATATATTAAAATATGAAATCTTTAAAATGCTGTGTAATGATTTGTTGTTGATTTTTCAGAGCATTGTTTCTAATGACAAAAAGTAATTTTCAGCCTCCTAAACTAAAGGATAAAATGAAGTGGTAAGTATTTTTCTGTTATTTACTTTATAATCATGAGTAAAAAAAAGAATTAAAATTTAAAAATCTAATTTTCAAAATTTCTTAGGTCAAATAGTTTTCATCATTTTGTGAAAATGGCGCTTACCAAAAATCCAAAAAAAAGACCTACTGCTGAGAAGTTACTACAGGTATTATTTTTGCCCTGAAATATATCTTTTTTCAAAAAATAAAATGCCATCCAATCAGGTTTCTAATGAGTGTTCTGTATTGTTTATATAGCACCCGTTTGTCACACAACCTTTGACACGGTCTTTGGCAATTGAACTGTTGGATAAAGTGAATAATCCAGATCATTCCACTTACCATGATTTTGATGATGATGATCCTGAGGTAGGAATTGTTTTTACCAGCTAGTATATTTAACACATATGTATATAGGTATGTGCATCTCAGAATCAGTTTTTTGAAGTTCTGGGTCTAGTTTAAATAAAAATCTCTTAAGGGAATAATTAACTCTTTGACTTGGTCTCTCTTAGGGAAGTCATGTGCAGGATTTTTCTTACTGGCCTCTTAAAATGGCAAAGACACAATCATCTAATCCACTCAGTGAAATTACTGTAGTTCTTTCAGAGTAGTCACTTGAGATGAAGTTGCCAAATAGATCGTCCACTATAAAAGAGAGAACACAAATGGGAAGCACTTAAACCAGATGTTAGAATATACTCAAAATTTCTGTTCGGTTTTCCTCTTTAAAAAAATCCTTGTACGGTACCTCATGAATTATTAGTGGTTAGTAGAAAGTATAGGATTGCTTTTGTTAGTGACTAAAACCCTAATTATCCACTATGGAAATGTTTAAAAATGAGCCAGCGTAGTTGTTAGAGAATAATTAATATGATGGAAGCATTGATATCAAAGGAAGCCTCCCTTCTGTTGGCATATTTAACATTCCTAGCTAAGCTAGTAATTGTGGCACCTAACATAAGCTTAGTAAATGTGACATGGCAGAATTTTGTTATTGGGTCTGTAACTGACGTGGATAGCGTTGACCCTGACTGGCTTTATGTAAGGCACTTAAAGTGGTATAAATTTTATTGATGATATTGAGGGAATGATAGCTCTCAGTGGTCAGAAAGATGGTTGCATATCCTCTTAAGTCAGAGAGAACCTTTCTATTAATTCACCATTGTTCTAGCTTGCCATCATTACACAGCTGTAATTAAATCAGCTATCTGCCTTTTTGTTCAAGGTCTGTAAAAGAGTTTGAAAACAACTTAAGGAACGTGAAGTATTATTGACCTTATAATAGGGAAAAATTATTTTTGTTGTTTTGCTTAATTTTGCTTTTTAAAAACTTAGGTTTTATAAACTCTTCTCCCGTCATTCACCGTACAGGCAGTCCTGAATTTGCATGGTGGCGCAGGACTGTAGAAATGCCCCTGTAAGCTGGGACACCCTGCAAAGTGATCTTAATCATCAGCGGGGAAAACCACAGTTGTTCTGTGACTTTAAAAAATTTTTGTCAAAACATTAAAAATTCTCTTACTGTCAGTTTTAAATGTATAAGGAAGTGAAAAAATAGTAAAACAAATGTTTACCTAGTGCACTGTTACTTAAAATATTAGAACCAGTGAGAATGAATGTGTTTCATTTGATTACAAAAAAAACTTCCACAGATTATTTACTTGATATAAGTTTCTTCTCCTACATGTTAACCCATTTACTATGTGCAGCATTCTAAGATTTAATAATTTTATAGTTATACCATTTAAGCTGGGAAAGTAAAACTGTTCTCATAGGCAATCATAGGTTTTATTCATGTTCACTGATGATAGCAGTCTCTGTGACTAACCTGACATGATACCTATTTTTGCTACTATATATTGTGATCAGAAGTACAGGGTTCCCCAGCTCTGCATCTAATTAGCTGAGCACCCTAATTTTGAGTCTCAGTGTTCTTATCTATAAAATCAAGAATAGTACTAGGTTCATAAATTTATTTTGAGGACAAAATGAGCTCAGGTGTATGAAAGCACTTTGTAAACTACAAATCACTGTGTACGTGTGAAGTTTAAATACTTCATTTTTGAAATGACTTATGCTACTATTTTACTACTGTCAGTATTTCAGTAATTGGGGTCTTGTAGATTCATATGGCTTTATTTCCTGAGATGTGCCTGTACTAAGAATAGTTAACTTGGGTCCTGTTCTTGATCTGCCTTTCAAATCTGATCATTTGAGCTCCAGTGTTTATGAATTACATTTTCCACGAAGATATGCCTAAGAGTGTATCTCCTTCAAAGGTAATGACTTCAAGGGAAGCGTTTCACACACAGAAAAAAACCTATTTGGTACATGAAATAGATGCTGGCATCACCTCTTAAGGTGAGACCTTAGAGTGTATGGAATGGAGCTGCAGAGGCTTTACAGATAGGGCCCCTTGTACTCCCCGGATGGTTGAAGGAATGTCCGTGATGTAGCAGTAAGAACGCATCACCACTCCTCCTCTTCCCCACCCCCGAATGTTTCTGAGTGTGGCGTTACACAGAGTGAGTTTAATACAGTGAAAGGAAAGAAAATAGAGCACTAGTCCTACAAGAAAATACATAAAGGGGGGAAAATTATGTTTACTAAGTAAAAGGCCCACAAATCATGAATACCTTTAGCGTCATTTTATTTTATTTATCTCATTCTTTTTGATAAAAGAACTTGCGATTTTTTTAATTAAAATATTCTCTTGTGAAACAAGGAAAGCTGCAGCTTTTGAACAGCTGTTGAATTATTGAAACACTCAGTTTTATATATTTATATATATTCAACTCAGAGAACATTTATTGGGAACCTGCTGTGGATAAAATATATCCATAATCTTAGAAGCTCCCAGTTTGTAGTTGCCTCTTTTTGAAAAAAATATTCACAGATTCATTATATTTTGTGCCATTTTTGTATAAAATAGAGTATCTCTTTCACATTTGAGTAATTTTGTGGACCAGACTGTGACTTGATTCATCAAATGCCACATATCGTTGATTTTGGTCTTTCCTAGCCCCTTGTTGCTGTACCACATAGAATTCACTCAACAAGTAGAAATGTAAGAGAAGAAAAGACACGCTCGGAGATAAACTGTAAGTATATACTAGACACACTTCATAATTTAACAATGAGAAATAAGATTTCAAGTTGTAATTTAGTTAAA
This sequence comes from Phoca vitulina, assembly GCF_004348235.1. NCBI lineage: Eukaryota > Metazoa > Chordata > Mammalia > Carnivora > Phocidae > Phoca > Phoca vitulina. Next base: position 6,073,756 of record NW_022589715.1, on the reverse strand, counting down.
ATTATTTTTGTTTTCATTTTCTTCCAAATAGTCTTTCTTAGTAAATCTTTTTAAAGGTAGAGTTTAATTAAGGCAGTAAGAATTTTCTTTACCTTATTCCCGGGGAATTTTCTGTGGCAAGAGAGGGGATGTATTTATGTTGTCATTGTTTGGGAGGAGGAATAAAATTCCTCAACCAGGCAGGACAGAAGTAATTGAGGCAGTGCTTCCTAAACTCGTAGGTGTGTATAACTCACCTAGAGAGGTTGTTAAAGTGCAGTTTCTAATTCAGTGGACCCGCGGCGGGACTTGAGGTTCTTCACTTCTCACAATCTCCCAAGTTACGTAGATGTTTATGGTGTCAGGGCCACACTTTGAATGGCAAGGAGAGGTGTAGAGATCTGCAAACTGGCTTAGCATCTGAGTGACCTGAGCACCTTTAAAAGTGGGTTTCCAGCCCCACTTTTCCATAGATCCTGATTCACTGGGGATTTGGGTCAGCCCAGGAATCTGTCTTTTAAAAGAACCCTCCAGGTATTTCTCATGGACAGCTGCGTTATAGGCCCACTGAGACAGACCATTCATTCATATGGAATCTGGTACTGTCAACTCATCAGTGATAAACTCTGCCAGCAGGAATCTGCAGTAGTAGTGCCTAAACTTTTTTCTTCTTGGAAGCATTAATTCTCTATGACTTAGAACGCTAATTCAGTGCAGTGAGGCTTCTGGTAACAGTTTTCTGTGGGTTAAAGATTATCCTGAGGGACCTGATATCCAAAATGACTTTAGTGAAATTAGGTAACATGGTAAGATAACTACTGTAAAGAAACTCTCCCCAATTTTTGGCTAGGTTAGTAATGATAATAACAGTACATTTCATACTTTAATTAAGATGAAACCATCTCTTTGTCTGAAAAGCTAAATAAGTAGTGGCAGACACTGTCACCATTTAATAGAAAAAAAAATAAAAGAAATGCAGAGATGCAGAGATTTGCCTGTGGGATAAAGTCATACAGCATGTTAATAACAAGCCTTGGATCTCTCAACTTCCAGCCCAGTGGTCTTTCACCAACACTGCTCTGTTTCAGAAACCACCTCATCACACCTTGTGGATTTTACACTGCAGGTTCTTTGAGATTTTCCTTTGAAACTTTGGCTGGACCATACACTGTGTATTAAGTTCTTAGAAAAGCTTTGTGCTGGGCTAATTGAAAGTGCACTTAAAAGAAAGAAACTCTTGAAAGAAAGCACCGTGCATTGTACGAAAAGCCCAGGACTGGGATTTGGTACTTTGTTTGCCAGCAGTTGGTTGTGTGACCATATATAAGATAACCTTTTAAAGCTCCATCTGAAGCCAGATGATTTAAATTTGCTAATTTTCCTCCAAACATATTTTTCTGAAAATGACAACCTTAGTATATATATAAAACTATACTTACATAGTTTATATAACCTATATATAAACATTTCCTATTTTTTAATATACAAAAAACAATTACAAGATGTTTCTATCATTTCTTTAATAATACAAATGGTGATCAGCGATATCTTTGTTGTTGATTTAGAAAACTTTTTATGTTCAGTACTATTGGAAATCTAATTTAAAGTACTTTTCTCTTGTTACCCAGTTCTTTAAAAAAATTATATTATCAGGCTCTTTATTGCAAAGTGCAGTTCTTTCTGAATCATTCTTTACAAATTTATATTAGTGATTCTCAGCTTCTAACTGCGTATGCCTATATATGCTATATGAAACTAGATGCTGTATCCCAGTTTTTCTGAGATTCTGATATGCCCTCCATTTGGTGGGAGCAGGTAAAGTATGATGGACCTCTTTCCTTTTCCCCCATCTGCCAGTAAGAACGGTGTCATATCCTTCTATTGTGTTGAGATAGCAATCACAACTTTTAATAATTTATGAGTTTGATATTTGAGGCTTTTAAAACTTACACAAGTTCTAATATCTGCTTTCTTAGAATATTTTATGATTTTATGTGAGATGTGATAGAATAGTTAATGCTGTTGACAATAAAGACAGGCTTTGGAAAAATTAGTTTAATAATTGTGTATATTTGTTCCTGTTGACAATGTTTTATGTTCACAGTTACATGGTATCTCTCCATGCAGCCAAGGTTTTCTCTTATTAAACTAAATGGTGTGTAGGCAACATACATGTGAAAATGGACACATTTGCAGAGAAGGTGTTATTCTTTCCCTTTAGGGAATCCTTTCTGCCTTCAGTTAAATATGATAAGCAAAAACTTGCTTTAAGAAATACATGCGGGGGGAAACAGGCCTCTTCACATGTGACAATAACACAAGGCAGATAGATGCACGAACTATCCTTATGTAACTTTATTACAGATTTAATTTTCCTAGTTGATGACAAATCTAGGTGAGAGCTGTTCACTAGGCCTCTATCAAGGTGAAATATATATATTAATTTTAATACCTTACTTGAAGTTACCTTATGGTCCTTGATGTATGATCATGTGTGGACAGGTATGAGGAATCCACTATTGAAGAAGCCTTATCTTGGAAGTGATAGGCCATCACTCTGCCATATTCATTTGGTCACATAGACCAACCGTGGTGATGTGGGAAGGGACTACACACATTTATAAACACCAGGAGGGCAGGAATCATTAGAGGCCATCTTAAAGGCCGGCTTCCAAACATACTCTGCCTCATTTGCTGTTTACCCTCCTAAATCCTGAGTTAAGATTACCTCTAGTTAATGCTGGGTCACAGTGAAGTAGCAAGTTAGATCCTGACTGTAATTTTGCTAATCATCTTTTTTTTTTTTTTTTTTACTATGGAAGAGGTCTAGGATTAACAGATTAAGCTTTAATATCCTACCTAGACTTTTTTGTCTTTTTTCAGCCAACAGATTTTTCATTTACATCTTTGGGTTGTAATCACTGTATGGTAGATGGTAGATGATAAAATCATGGTAGATGATAAAATTAAATGTTTTGTCATAGAGTAACTTAAAATTATTACATCATTAAGAACATAGAAACAGATCATGGCTTTACTTCTTTTTTTAGTTGGCCAAGTAAAATTTGATCCACCCTTAAGGAAGGAAACAGAACCACATCATGAACTTGTAAGTAGTGTAGTCTTGGAATGTTAACACTGAATATAAATATTTTAATTAGTTTTTGTGATATTGGTACTGACTAAAAAATCTAGTTATTGATATTTTCAAAAGCATTTGGGGAAATAAAAAGGTAAGTAATTCTGAAATTTATAAAAAAAATAAATCTGTGTTGCTGAGATTGAATATTCTCAAAATTAGGAGAAACTAGTTTTACCATTCTCTGATTACATGTTTTTAATGCTGGCCTTTTTTTTTTTTGTCTCCATTTTTGTTTCTCAGCTTTTGAGGGGCTTTTTGTATATGCATTTATTGGGACAAATGCCACCATTTTAAATTAGAATGTTGGACCAATAAAAGCACATCTCACTGAATTTATGGGCAGCCTTTTAAGAGTGTAAGCCAGTTTTCTAAACATCAGGATAGAGTCAAATCTGTTTGGACTAAAACTCAGGAGAGACTAGGCATACATACTAGATCAAATCTGTCATTCATTTAAGGCTTTGCTAATAACTATATGAATGTTCTTTTCATGATTCTTTTTAATGTTTTATATATGCCTTTCCAGATATATGATAATATATTTTTAGAAGCAACATGTTTTGCAAGTATTTGAGATGATAATATTCTATGGAAGAATAAAAAAATAAGACTTAAAAAACAAAATTAATCTTAATGAAATTAGTTTCCTGCAGCTCCAGATTATATGTTTCACTTTTTTCTTTTCTATTCAGTAATGAGAAGAAAGTAACTGTTAATAAGGACTAAGGATTGAAATGGGAACTTTCTTCTTAAATTTAATGCTTATTTTATCCCACTTGACTAAAGGCATACATACAAAGTGAATCTTTAGCCTTTAAATTATGGAGTTATTCTAATTCAGTATACCAGTATGGAGGAAAGGAGTGTTAAATAAAAATTCTTAAAATGATTATATTAAAATACTTAAGCCCAACATTTACATAGAGGATGGAGAAGGTTAAGAACAAAAAGTAGTCTAGTCATGATGTTTATAAATGCTAATAGTATTTTGTTAAGGCAGTTGGAGTTTGTGCTCATTTTAAGCTGGCATTGCATGTATTTAAATTCTGTGCTAATTTAATAACTGCATCACAGAGCAAAGTTGTTGCATTATTGCTATTTTAGAAGCTCCTTAATACGATTTGACTTGGCATTTGCCTTAATAAAATTATGTTAGCAGGACTTACCTCACTTGTGACAGTTTCCCTTTGTGAATTTGTGGCTTTGAGTCTAAGTGTAAATAACTTGGGTTTCTTGGTCTCTGCTAAACAGCCCGACAGTGATGGTTTTTTGGACAGTTCAGAAGAAATATACTACACTGCAAGATCTAATCTGGTATTTCTCATCTTCTGATTTTCTTTGTCAGCATTGTTTAGTCTTAATTGTTTTTGGGTTTTTTTTGATCAAATATTTTGTCCAATTTTAATGAACCAGTTTAAGCATTGTTTTATAAGTTCCTGCCATTTAGCAAGCCTCTATATATTGATTGTAGCCATTTTTTTCTAAAACAAGTTAAATAGATATATCTACTCAAGAAATTTTTAATTTTTTATTATAATTTTTTATGAAAAGTACTTAATTTTCTCAAATGTATTTTTAAATTACATTTTCCTATAAAAATGTTCAGTTTTAATGTGACTTATTTTAATGAACTAGAAACCATATATATATACATATACATATACATTCATATATATTAAACTACTTTTATATATTACATATAAATGTATGCATATATAATTTTAAGAAATAACTTATCCCTAATTAACAATGAAATGAGTCTCAGATGAAATTTTAACTGTAGCATTAGGTAATATCCAGTTTTCTCAGGCCGAAATTTGGATTTTAAAACCTCCCTGAAGTTATAGATATTAAGGCTGTGTTACCATTAGGTAAAAAAAGAGGAAAATTAACCCTGGTAAATATTAAATAAATAGTACTTTTAATAGTTGCTATAAAATGGTTTTTTCTCTGTAGCTAGCCAGGACTCCAGGTTGCTTCCAGATTTACTCCTAGATTGTACTTTTTTGCCTTTTCATTGGAATTTTCCTGCTCTTTCCTTTCTCTCTGCCTTAATAACATACTTCTTTCAATTCTGGTTGGTTGAAGTCATTATATAAATTCTTTAAATCTATGCCCTGTAATATTTGTAGAACATGGAAGAGACTATTTACGCCTAATTCCTCTTGGAGGAAGTTGCTGTCTTGATGGGCAAAAAATACTCGGACATAGAAACTTTCAGCCATACAGCAAAATATATAGTGGATTGCCAACAGGTGGTGACTGTTAATGACAAGATGCTAACATATGAAATAGGTGCTATGGAAATCAGAGGAGAAAAGCTTTTGGGTTAATGTGGCTTTATCTGGCTTCTGGAAGGGACTAAGACTGATTTCATTATAGTGTAGGAACCATTGTAGATTCTTCAGGAAGACAAGGGCGGATGTCTCCAGTGTTTCGTGGGAATTGCTATGGGAATGATCATTGGCACGGACCACAGTTTTGAGAGAAGGCAGATAAAGAGCTGAAATTATCAAATGGTCATACTACTACTGGAATTACGGAATTAGCTCAGAAGAGGAAGATTGAAGTCATCAAAGAAGAAAGGATAGATGAAACCATGAGATTGTGTGTGTTCGCTAATTAGGGCTGAAGGAGGAAGGAATGCAGAAAACTGGTTACCACGAGGGGTGATCCCTGTGTTTTGCAGTCAAAGGTAGAACCAACCTGGGAGAGGGGGAAGAAGCAGTTGAAAAGCTGGAAGAGTCAGTACATGGACTGTTACAAAAGAAAGAAGGATGCATCAGATGGTCCAGAGAGGACCAGAAAGTGTAAGGATTGAGAATTAACTGTCCAAAGGGGCAAGAAAGATGAAATGTCTGAAGAAAACAGTCAGTGATTTTCGGATTAAAGATTTTTTCAGAATTACACATATGTAGGCTAGAATGACAGTTAGTGAAATTTGTTGTGGAAATAAAAAACCACAGAAACAAAAGTTTAAATTGACTTATTAATATTGTCTAGAAAAGACAACAACAACAAACCCAGAAACATAGTCTTTAGAATTACAGTTATTCTTTTCTGTGCCCCTTGTTTCTGGAACTAACCTAGTAATCTGAATAAGTTACCTTGGCTCTGTTCCCTAGAACTGCCCCTATCCGCAAGTCACCAGGAGTTTCTTAGGACGGAGGGCTTTAGGGATAGTTAACTTGTTAGATAGTTCTGGCAGAAGAGGGATGAACGACATATTTGTCAGATTCTACAGTTTATAAAATCAACCTTTAAAAGTTCACTTCTGATGATAATAAAAGCTAACATTTATCTACGAGTTTTTAAACACAAGGCATTCTAAACACTTCAAATGTATTAACTTAAAATCCTTGTTTTACAGATGAGGGGATTTAAGGTATAAAGAAGTTGAAATTGGTCTTACCACCCAGCTAAATAATGGCCGAGGTGGGGTTTGATTGGGGCAGCCTGGCTCAGGAATTCAAACCTAAACCATTGTCCATGTTACCTCTACCCCATGTCATCAGGTTTTTTCCCATGAATACTGACCCTGCACTCATGATCTCTCTTTTTACTCAACATATATATGTTCCATAGTTATTTTTTTATTGTGGTAAAATATACATATAACACAGAAATTACCATTGGAACCATTTTTAAGTGTATGGTCCAGCAGCATTAAGTTCATTCATATTGTTGTGCAACCATCACCACTATCCATCTTCCCACACTGCAGCTCATTACCCATTAAACAATAACTCCCTTCCCACCTTCCTTCCAGCGCCTGGCAACCACCATTCTATTTTCTGTCTTTTTGACAGACTTTATATAAGTGGAATCGTACAACATTTGTCCTTTTGTGACTGGCTCCCTTCACTTAGCATCATGTCACATCTTTAAAGATTCATCCATGTTGTAGCATGTGTCAGAATTGCCTTTTTAAGGCTGAATGATGTTTCTGTGTGTGTGTATGTATGTGTGCGCGTCTGTACCACATTTTGTTGGTTAATTCATCTATCAGTGGACAGTTGGATTGCTTCCACCTTTTGACTGTTGTGAATAGTGCTGCTATGAACATGGGTGTGCAATATCTATCGAGATTCTACTTTTAGCTCTTTGGGGCATATAAAAAGGAGAATTGCTGCATCATGTGGTAATTCTACATTTAATTTCTGAGGGAAATGCCATGCCACTTTCCATAGCAGCTGTGTCATTTTACAATTCCCACCAGCAGCGCACAAAGGCTCCAATTTCTCCACATCCTCGTCAACACTTGTTATTTTCGGGGGTGTCTGTGTGTGTGTGTGTGTAACAACAGCTATCCTAATGGGTGTGAAGTGTCCATAGCTATTTCAATTGTCTTAATTTCATCAGTCCTAAAACTTCACTGTGAGCAGGATTTCCAACTGTTGCAAATACTTGTTGCCACTAGAAACCTGATGAACCCAAAGTGTCTGGCTGTCATCTTAGTAGGCACTTGGCACCAAGATGACAACTGTAAATCTTTTGGGACCCAGAAGAAACATTTACCCCTTTTGTTTTTTTAAAGATTTTATTTATTTATTTTTAATTTATTTATTAGTCTGCACATGCATGTGCAAGGGTGTGCAAGGGAAGAGGCAGAAGGGGAGGGAGAGGGAGAGAATCTCAAGCAGACTCCACACTGAGTGCAGCCCGTGGGGGGGGTGGGGCTCGAGATCATGACCTTGAGATCATGATCTGAACTGAAACCAAGAGTCTGGACATTTAACCAACTGAGCCACCCAGGCACCCCAAAACATTTACCACTTTAAAGACTTTGCTGCTTAAAAGTCCCATATCATCAGTGATTTCTTATTGTTTTAAGTGCTAAGGGTATTCATTTTATAATCTTGTAAATGAATTGAGACTATTACATCTCAATTTTCATTATTACAGTACAGAGATTTTTTTTTAAAGATTTTATTTATTTATTTGACAGAGAGAGAGAGAGCACGAGCACAAGCAGGGGGAGCGGCAGGCAGAGGGGGAGGGAGAAGCAGACTCACTGTCAAGCGGGGAGCCCGACACGGGACTCAATCCCAGGACCCTGGGATCATGACCTGAGCCAAAGGCAGACGCTTAACTGTCTGAGCCACCCAGGCGCCCCCAGAGATTTTTTTTTTAATTAGATAATCATAATGTATGAGACCAGGAGAACAGAACTTGATTTCTAAAATTGTTAGTAAAAAAAAGTCTGCAAATTTTGAGAAGATGCCAAAGTTAAAAAACCTCACTATGATACAATAATTAAATAGTAAGAATTTTGCTTCTAGAAGAAAACATAGGGAGTAATCTCTTCTGTTGCCTTAGCAACAGTTTTCTAGATATGTCTCCTAAGGCAAGGGAAACAAAAGCAAAAATAAATTATTGGGACTACACCAAAATAAAAGGCTTTTGCACAGAAGGAAACCATCAGCAAAACGAAAAGGTAACCTATCGAATGGGAGATATTTGCAAATGGTATATCCAGTAAGGGGTTAATATCCAAAATATCTAAAAAAAAAACCCTTCACAACACCAAAAAAAAAACTATCCAGTTAAAAAATTAGCAGAGGACCTGAATAGACATTTTTCCAAAGATAGCAGGTAGCCAACAGACATGTGTAAAGATGTTCAGCATCACTTATCATTAGGTAAATGCAAATCAAAACCACAATGAGATATCACCTCAAGACCTGCCAGAATGGCTAGAATCAAAAAGTCAAGAAATAAAAGTGTTGGCAAGGATATGGGACAAAGGAGCCCTTGTGCACTTGCTAAGTGGGGGTGTAAATTAGTGCAGCCACTATGGAAAACAGTATGGAGGTTCCTGAGAAAAATTAAAAATAGAGATACCAATATGATCCAGTAATTACACTACTGGGTATTTACCCAAAGAAAATTAAAACACTAATTCTAAAAGATATATGGACCCCTCTGTTTATTGCAGCATTATTTATAATAGCCAAGACATTGAAACTTAAGTGTTCATAGGTAGATGAAGGGCTAAAGAAGATGTGGTAGACACACACACACACACACACACACACACACACAGGAATATTAATTACTCAGCAGTTAAAAAAAGGATGAGATCTTTCCATTTGCAAAACCATGGATGGACCTAGAAGGTATGCTAAGTGAAATAAATCAGGGGAAGACAATACCATATGATTTCACTTCCATGTGGAATCTAAAAACCAAAGCAAATGAACAGACAAGCCAAAAAAAAAAAAAAAAAACAGAAACAGACCCATAAATATAGAGAACAAGCTGGTGGTTGCCAAAAGAGAGAGGGGTGGGAGATGGGCAAAATGGGTGAAGGGGAGTTGGGAGGTACAGGTTTCCAGTTATGGAATGAGTTAGTCACAGGGATAAAAGTGCAACATAGGGAATATAGTGGTGGTGTAATAACATTGTATGGTGACAGATGGGAGCTACAGTTGTGGGGAGCACAGCATAATGTATAGAGGTTTTGAATCACTATGTTGTACGCCTGAAACTAATATAAGATGTGTCAACTATACTTCCAATTTAAAAAAAAAAAATGTAAACATATCCTTAATCATTTTTATATTTATTACATGGTGGAATAATAATGCTTTGGATATGTTGATTCAGTAAAATGTATTATTTAAAAAATAGTAAGAGGGGCGCCTGGGTGGCTTAGTCATTAAGCGTCTGCCTTTGGCTCGGGTCATGATCCCAGGGTTCTGGGATCGAGCCCCACATCGGGCTCCCTGCTCCCCGGGAAGCCTGCTTCTCCCTCTCCCACTCCCCCTGCTTGTGTTCCTTCTCTTGCTGTGCCTCTCTCTGTCAAATAAATAAATAAAATCTTTAAAAAATAAAAAATAGTAAGAGTTTGGCCCATAACCATAGAATGGGTTTATCTGATGTAAAAGAAGCTGTCTCCAGATTAAAAGATTATACATCTGTTTAACTGATGGCCAATTTTTTTATAATTTGCCTAATTTTACTGGCTATTTTAGCCCATATACCAATGAAAAATACATTAAAGTTAATTATACGCAAAACACTATGTTGATTGTTGTGGAGGAACATAGTAACATAATCTTTGCTCTAAAGAAACTTACAGTATGCCTGAAAAAGTAAGAATACATATTTAAATTATAACTAAAAACATCAGAAAGATACACCCAATTGATCATTATCAGTAAACATAACAAAAGTACTTTAAGATTACCCCTTAATTAGGTCAAAATTGAATAAAGTCTAAAAATAAATTTATTCTGAAAAAGAAACAGTAAATGCCGACTTTGTTTATTTCAAGTTTGTTAAACTATTACTTATCATTAAGTTTATGTGGTGTGGTTACTCTTCTTACCTAATACATAAGACAGTTCTAAGGAGAATTCATTTCATAGCTGCACCATGATAGGACATTTTCTGGAATGGCAAACCTACCCTGCTGATCTTATTTTCCAAGTTTGCCATGTAAGAGTCATGAATACTGCTTAGTGTTCATCTGTTAGTGTTCTGACCTCACGGGCTTCTCTGACTTTTTTTAAGAAATAAAATCTTTTTTGATTTGTCCACGATTCAGTTATTTTTTACTTTATAAATTATCTACCATATTAAAAGGTATCTTAAGATGACTTTATTCATATTATAATTTTCTCATTTTTTGATGAGGTAAAAACTCTCCTCTTGTGCTGTTCTCTTTTCTGTTGGTTAAAATGTATTGCCAGAGTATTTTTTCTTCTATGTTTCTGTAGCCTGCTATATCAGTTCTATTAACTTCCTGCTGTTTTTTCATCAGGTGTAGACTTTGCAACCTCCCAAGGGGTTTATTAAAAAAAAAAAAAAGTAATAAGATGTTCTTGATGATATATTTTCCTTTTCTGCTGTTCTGTGCTTCCGCATTCATTAAAACTGAAGTTAGGATTTTCTGACCCAAAAAGATATTTTCATTGGGCTGGAGTGACCACCTTCAATTTTTGCTTGAGTGTTCAGGTTGAATCTATACAAGAAGGCTGTTGTGTGTTTTCAGTCCTTGTTACTTATTTGACTTTACTGTGTAGTTAAACATTGTCATTCATTAATAAGTTGATGTCTCATTTGTGCTACTAATTTTTTCTACGTCTCTGCTGGCATGTTCAAATGTATTCTTACTTAGCTTACGAAGGATTGCTGTGTTTTACCATCATCTAGGGTTATCTTGAGTGCTTTTCCAAGCATCATTTTGGTAGCATTTTTCTATTACAGAATAGCTTCCAAGTACTTCTTTAACAAGCATTTTAGATCAATCTTTCTTAGACTGTTCTGAAGATATATAAATAACTACTAACTTTGCCCAAGTTTTACTTTTCTTCCTTGCCTTTTTATTTCTTCTCCTTTTCCTTGAATGATTTACTGTCTGAATTCCTGGCATATAATAGGTTTTAAGTAAATAATAGTTGAGTTAAATGAGATTCAATACTTATTAAAAGGACTTAGTATAATTATTGTACTTGATGACATTCCTAGCACGTTGTTTTTGTTCCATGGTTGCTAAAAACATAACTTGATTTATGGAGAAGGAATTAATAAAGAATGAGCCCCTTTTAATTTTAGCTTTCCTGGTAGGGCTTGAGACATGACACATTTAATCATCTGACTTGGATATATCTACAACTTCTTCCTGGCCTGAACGTTATTTTGCATATGAACCTATGTTCAATTTTCTATTAAAATACTACACTAGTTACTTTAGATTCCTCTCTTACCTTCCTAAGTAGCTGCTAATCTCAGTTGATTTTTTTAAAAATCATTGTATCAAACTGGTAGTTGTCACGTATCATAAGCTGACCATTCCTACAATAGCCAAATCTGTGTTTATATAACAGAAACCATGGCCACTCCACACAAATGTACATTTTAGAAGCCGAAATTTGATTAAGGACTTAAGAGATTCTATTGGCTAAAGAGATTGCTGGTATGGTAGAGGTGGTGTAGTTACCTACAGCTGAAGAAAACAAACTTGAATTTAGAAGTGCATTCATTGAGCTTAGTCCTTCTCTTTACTGAATGCCAAAGTTTAAAGGTTCCTGTACAAAGCCATGACCACTTAAATTGTGCAGCATAATTGTGTGGCAGTCTTATGATAATAGTGCTGTCATCCTATTAAGATATATTATTATGAATTAGAACAGGTATCCTTTTTCATTAGAATTTCATGTGATACCAGTGTGAGAGTTGACTAATCTTATTTGTTTATGATGTATTATCTTTTTTGTCACTGGTAAGAACATTTATTATGCATGAAAGCACAGAAATATTGAAGAAGACAAAAACTGAGTCTTGTCTGAACCAGGATTTTGATTCTGTATTTCATCAGTTATCTTTTTGACAGGTGCTCGAATACTTAAATGTTAAAGTGCTTTTCACTTAACTGCAATGTATTGCTTAGAATCCTCATATTCCAAGGCTTAGTATTTTTGTGATCTAGAATTCGTGTATCTTAATGAGGCTGAAGTGTTAGTTGTCTCTTTACAGGAAAATAAACTATTGGCATTTGAACAAGCATTTATTTTAAGGGCCTAGTTAGTGACCTATTTATTCCTTATTTAAAAAGTACTAGCTGGGCTGTAGGGAAGAAAGATGGGTTTAACATTTTCCCTTGGTTTGAGGAGCTCACAGCCTGGCTCCTATTTTTATAGACTGGTAAATTAATTAATTAAAAGGTAGTCTAAGTGCTAGAGGGGAACTGTGTATTAAATGCTGTAGAGACATGGAAAAGGTTGCACCTTTTCCTGCACAGTCTTGGAAGGCTACTCAAAGGAGGTATCTTTTGCACTAAATCCTGATTGTGCATTTGGCAATATCTTGTATAATTAGAAAACACTTTAAGTACGCTATATTCTAATGAAAATAAAATTCATTTAAAATGTTAAATATTCCCCCTTTATTGTTAAAACCATGCTTGGAATACAGTTACTTAAGAAGGGGAGGAAGAAAAGCTTTACTTTGTACTTTCTATGGTTGTTAGAAAACTTTTTTTTTTCCTCAAGACATTTGAGTTGAGGATATATATTGTTAGTCCCTTTAAATTTCAGTTCTACTCTTTACAACCTGTAGCATTCAGTGGAAATGTTTAGTTAAGGAACTACCTTAGTAATACTCTTTTGAAGTTTTGCTACTCAGCTCTTTAAAAAATTATTAAAAATCCTTTAAGTGTAATTTACAAGCTTTTGCATGTTCATCTATATAATTTACTTAAAAAGAGCACCCTATTCTATATCTTTAAAAAATTATTATCTGCATGAAGCAATAGTAGAAATATGTGAATGTGTATATATACATAATTATTGCAGATCTTATATACAAGGTCAAGATTTTTGTTGCTTGTTCTCTTCTGTAATCATTTTTGCTTCATTATAGCTTGATATCAAGTATCTTATTTGAGCGTTTTTCTTTCTAAAAACTGATTTTTATAAATTTTAATTACAAAAGCAATAACCATAAATGAAACTTGCACATATTACTCAAACAAGTTCCAGAAAAATACTGAACTTAAATAAATACGTAAACCACAACTACAAACTTCTGACATCTTTTATTGTTGGAAGTCCTACTATGCCTTTTTTTGTTAAAGAACATATAGCAATACAGATTTATTTGCAGTCTGGGGTTTCTCTTTTAAAATATATATATTTGTGTATCACGATTTGTAATATACTACTCTTTTGCTAAATATGTTATTTTATACTATTAGGATCTACAGCTAGAATATGCACAAGGACACCAAAGTAGTTACTTTTTGGGTGCAAACAAGTAAGTAAAGTTCTTTTTAAATTTAAATTCAAGAATAATTAAGTTACTTTATATTTTAGTATACTCACTGTATTATGTATTTATATTTATTGTGTATTTTATTATATATAATATTTAATATGTAAAATATATTTTAATATTTCCAGAAGTAAATTGTATTAGTCTGGTAGATATGTTTTATAATATGCTTTTAACTTTTCTTCATCACTACTTTGCTAATCATTTAGTCAGTAATTGTCATAATGGGGACAATCACCTTAAATTTTTTATATCAAGCTACTTTTTCTAACCTTACTTATTAGAAAAAAATGTACATTCCAACTGAAGATAATATATGTTTCAGGATTTTTTTCTTTTATTTTTTTTAATTTTTATTTATTTATTTTTTAAAGATTTTATTTATTTATTTGAGAGAGAGAATGAGATAGAGCATGAGAGGGGGGAGGGTCAGAGGGAGAAGCAGACTCCCTGCTGAGCAGGGAGCCCGATGTGGGACTCGATGCCGGGACTCCAGGATCATGATCTGAGCTGAAGGCAGTGGCTTAACCAACTGAGCCACCCAGGCGCCCTATTTATTTATTTATTTATTTTTAAGATTTTATTTATTTATTTGTCAGAGAGAGAGAGACAGAGCATAAGCAGGGGGAGTGGCAGGCTCTCCACTGAGCAGGGAGCCCGATGCGGACTCGATCCCAGGACCCTGGGATTATGACCTGAGCTGAAGGCAGACGCTTAACCAAATGAGCCACCCAGGCACCCTTCTTTTATTTTTAAAGTTGACCTATTTATTCCTTATAAAACTTGCTTTGGTACATGTCCCAGGTGTGTTGGCTCTTAAAATAGCCGGGAATATTCACACTGTTTAGAAATCTCTATCCTGACTTTTTAGTTGTTAAGAGCTTTTCAGAAAGTAGAGAGTAGTTAAAATATATCTAGTGTCTTAAGAATTATCAGTTCATGCAAGAAGGAAATCCAACAATTATTAAAGGCCTCCTCTACGCTAGGCACTGTCTGGGTGGGGCACCACTGGGGTGAAAAGGCAGCTTTTACAGGGTCTAACAATTTAAGTTGCTCGCAGTCCTGAGTCAGCAGGGTAAGGAGACAGGACTCTGCTGTTCCCAGTAGGTTCTCATTTCCTGAGTTCGTGAATAGATTATCATTTTAAAATCTAATTTGTAAGGAAATACTTTTTAAGTTGCCAAAATCTCCCAGCAATGTAGATATTATCTTAGTAATCAGAACAACTTAAAATTTCAACATATGATCTCACTTACATTAGAGCGTTGAGAAGTATACATACATCCATACTTTAAGCAGTTGAGAAATGGTGACTAAAGACGAGTAGCTCGGATTTAAAGATAATGCAAAATCATGTCTCTCTCCTTTTTTATAGACTAAATGTTTAATACACTATCTTTTCTCAACACAGAGAAAAGACTTTGAATGACAACCTAGAGAAATGCATTAGTTTTGATTTAAGCTGAACTTCAGTTAAATACGATGAGGTTTTTTGTTTTTTTTTAATTAACCTGATTTAGGTTTCCTAAAATGGAAAATAAGCATAAAATTTCCCTAGTAGAAAAATGAAATTTTATCTAAAGAGTAACTATGTGCTATTTGTAATCTGTCCTGATTTGTTGATGGACAGCAAAGAAAGTTTGTCTCATAGTGGTTAGCAAATAAAAATTCTGAAGTGTTTTTTGTGTTGTTTTGTCTAAATTTAAGGTCACTGGTTTTAAGGACCTTGTTAGCAAATTTTGGTGTATTTTAAGAGACAGTGGATAATTTGGAGAAATATTTCATTTATCCTTTTTTGGTTCATTTTAAATATATTTTTGAGTGATATACAGGCAAAAATGCAAAAAAATATGTAGCCCATCACTAAATGCTTTTCCAGATTCCTTAGTTCCCATTGTCTAATTTCTGATTGTTAGGCATTTTCATAGTATATAGTTACTTTGGCTAGGTAAAATGTTAATAATTTGCCCAACCTTCATTTTTTGATTAATTGGATCCCTGCTTAAGGAACTGTATTCTATATAACGAATCACTGGCAAGGTAGGTTGGCCAAAAGTTTGACCTTTGGCTGTGTTTCATGTACAGGTATATACATACATGTGACATGAGCATGGATGTAGCACTTCTCTTACTGTACTGATATGTCTGCTTTATTCTTGTGACTAGGCAGTGTTTTAAAACTCACAGGATTTCCTGCTTTCTCCATAGGTGATCAGGCAGACAGATTTCCATTTATGGGTTTCTACCTATTCCAGACCAAACAGGAACTAAGATAGTTTGGTTGTTTTGTTTTGTTTTGTTTTGTTTTGTTTTGTTTTGTTTTGTTTTAACAGAATGATATGTATTTTGACTTACTGGGATTTCTTTTCTTTTGAATGCTGTTATTATTGGGATCAACTTTTCTGATCATTTAAAACCAACAAAATACTGTTTTTAAAAGAAAACAATTATTTCTAATTTTGTCTTTAATGTAGAGCAAAAATTCTAAAGATAAAGTCTCTTCTGAAGACTGAAATAATGGTGAAAAGAGTAACTGAATTACACAGTTCCTGGCACAATTGAGTGTAGTAATAGTAAATGCCAGCTCTGGAATCAGAATGCCCTCTTCCTGTAAGCTATGTGACCTTGAGAAATTTACCTCAATTTTCTCTGGTAAAATGGGGATTATAATTAGTCCCTGCCTTGTAGGGTGCTAAGGGTGAAAGGTAGTAATCATTGCAAAGCATTTAGGACAGTTGGGGTTTAATAAATACTTACTAATTGCCCTTACCTGTAGTATTTACTCAGGAGGTAATCGTTGATGTAAGAGCAAGTGAATATGAATGAATAAAACTGCTCTTTGCTTTTAAAGACATAAGAAGTTTTTTTGTTTTGTCTTCAGATACAATCAGGACAATACTTAAAAGATTGTTTTGAGCCATTTAGGCAATTTCAGATTTTAGTAACCAGCAGCCTGAATTTCTTAGCTAATTTGAATATGCTAAATATTTTGGCTGTGGTTTTTACTTCCCTGTATCAGTTTCTTCACTTCACCAGTTAAATCTATAGTTGCATATTGTTCCATTTTTAACTTTTCATCCAGATTTCCAAATTATTTTAGATTGACTTAGTAATTCAGTATTTGTGGGCATCATTTTTGTTTTATTTTGTTGGTCACTTTCTGAAATTTCCATAACAGAAGAATCCACATGGACTAGTGAATAGTGACACTGTTTATTGTAGAGCACCCAATCTTGGTGATTAAATCAGTGTCACATATTTCTCTAGGGCTCTCAAGATACAATATTTACTGTAAATGAACCTCTTTAGCCATGTTTCATTTTCTCTTTTATAAAGCCTGAAAAGCAAATCATATATCCTACTTTTCATTAAAACTTTGTGAATTCTATAACTTTATTAACAAAATATCTGTAACATAGTAGGAGATTTACAAGTAAATAAATAAAAATTTACGTGAGTCCCTCGCCATAGGCTAGCTGCTTTTCTGTGTTCTTATTAAGCCTTTCTCTCTTATTCTTGGAGAATCTAACACTCTCAGGAAGATTCTTTTTTAAAAAGTGGAATGCCATGTAAATCCAATTAAATATGGTAATTGAAAATAAAGTACATTTTGAATTTCCCTCTTATTTTCAAATTTGAATATTCTCTACTGAAAAAAGAGGTGCCCCCCCAAAACTGTTGTCATGTGTGTAAGAAAAAGTGTTTTTCATATCTTCCAAAATGATATAAAAGCCCACTGTACACTTCAGAGATACTGTGTTTAACTTAGTAAAATAGTAAAATAGTTTAAAGCAGTGCTTCTTCAATTTTTGGTCTCAGGACCCTTTACAATCTTAAAAATTATTGAGGACTCTAGTAAGCTTTTGTTTATATGGGTTATAATTGTCAATATTTATAGTATTGGAAATTTACACTAAGAACTTTTCAAAATATTTACTTATTTAAAATAGTAATATATTCATTACATGTTAAAAATAACATTTTTTGTGTGTGTATTAAAAAAAATTACTCATCACTAAGGACCAATTTAAATGCCGCCTCTTTATGATACCTTCCTTGTAACAGCACTTGATTCCTTTCATGAAACTTAGAAGCAGCAAATAATTGTGATAATAGTCTTTATATATGTCAGTGTAATTCAACAGACTTTTTGTTGAGGCCCACTAATAACATTTATTTATGAAAAACAGCTGTTTTCCTGAAACAAAGTAATAGTAAGAAAAGTGGCATTGTTTTATATTTTTTGCAAATCTCTTTAATATCTGGCTTAATAGAAGACAGCTGCATTCTCATATCGGCTACTAATCTGTTGTGTTATCATGCATTTTGTAATCTCTGGAAAACTCCAGAGTTTCATTCTCGATGAAAGAACAAGAGTGCAAAAGGTAAATGCTTTTTTGTAGTATGTGTATTAAATATGAAAATAGTTTTGTTCTTGCAGACCTCCTACAGGAGACCAAGGGACCTCAGAGATCCCTAGACCACACTGAGAATTGCTAGTTTAAAGAAATGTTGCTCAGTCAATCATAATAAAGAAAATACTAATTGAGTACTTACTATATTCTAAATTACTGTTCTAAGCACTTTACCCATATTCAGTGTATCGTCGGATAAACACTTTGATGTAGGTACTGTTATAATTCCTGTTTTATAGATATGGCAACTGAAGCATTGCAAAGTAACTTATTGAAGGCCACACAGCTTACAGGGATAGAGGCAGGTTTCAGATTCAGGCTGTCTTTGCTTCATAACCTGGCTATCCGGCTTCTAGTCAGAAGTCCTGCCTTCCTTGAGCTAGCCCTTGAAGAGCTTTGTGAGTTAGATGATAGATTTGACTGAAGTACCTCAATTTTTTTATCTACAAAATAGGATTTGCAGTTAGTTTATGGCTTTCCCATGTCATTTACACTTGAGTTAGAGCTTTGTCATTTTTTAATACTTAGGTTGTCAGTAAGTTGTCAGTAAGCTAATTAAAATATTTGAAGACCAAAATCTATTCTATTAATTGCATATACCAGCTAAACCGTACCTTTCAGTTTCTCTGGTTTTATGTTTTGATAATTCTAAGGGCAGTTTTTTCCAATATATATCAGAGGGGGAAAATGATTAGAAGGTACTGCCTTAGAACTTTGGAGGAGAGTAAATTTCCGTTGACTCACTTTTACCTCAATAATCTATTAGTAACCATATTTCTCCCTATCCCATTGGCTTTAAGAAAGCTACGGAGTCTTTATGCTTGAAGAGTGTAACATAGGAGATATGCTGCATGAACTTGCAGTGAAAAGAAGTAAGGGAACTTCAGGAATGCCACGAGTGCTCTCTTACATTCCTGAATATCAAAGTTTCATAAATTGCTCCTAATGATAAAATCCTCGCACCTGGTCTGATACAGGCTTAGTCTCCCAAAAGTGTAAATGTGTTTGCCAGTACACCACTGGAGAACAGATACGTCAGGTAAGTGAGTGTCTTCTGTGAAAGCAAAGTGCTGCTACATTCATGTATTCACATCACATGCATGCATGCTTTTGCAGAGATCCAACATGTTGAGTTTCATTTTGTAGGATTGCCTGAGAGCATGTTTTTTTAAAGTGTGTCACCTTCCTTATTTTAAGAAAAAGAAAATATAATTTCAGGTGTCAGGTAAAATATTCCAGGTAAAATTTGAATCCTGGAAACCCCTGGCTATGACCCTGCAATTATGGTTTTGTCAGTCCTATTGTGACATTTCATGGTGGGTTGTCCTCTGTTTGAATTGGTATTTTTCACTAAACATTAGGATTTATTTTGTTCATTTCAAATACATGTATAAAGACATTAGCAACAGAAAATACAGATATATTATTAAATATAACTTGATGTTCTGTGGTATAGAGATCATTGTAGCAGATGTTAGTAAATAGTAAAGAGTAATTTTAAAATTTGTGGGTAAGGTTAAAGTGATGAAAATGTACTTGGTATTCCTTTGCTTATTTATTCACATTATTTTTTGTTTTTGTTTTTGTTTTCTTTTAAGGAGTCTTCTGAAGTCTGTTGAAGAAGAATTACATCAGCGGTAATTTTGATTTTTAATTAAGCCTAAAATGCTTTATATCATAGATGAGTAAAGTCTGTTTGCCCCCTTCTCTGTCATGTAGCCTAAGATTGTTTTGTTGTTGTTTAATTCTGAATCCTGCAAATCTGCAAATAAAATTCTGTCTTGCAGTGGCCTTTCCTGCATTTTCTAAAATTTACTCTTAAGCCGTTTTGGTAAAGTCCATTTAGTGACAGTGGAATTATCCTTTGTCCTTAGAGGGCATGTGGCACATTTAGAAGATGATGAAGGGGATGATGATGAATCTAAACAGTAAGTTCTTTTTCTGTTTTTGATAAAAGAAAATGTGTCATTTGACTTGATTTCATAAATCTGACAGCTTAATATTGCCAGTAATTTTAATATCATTAGTAACATAGTATTATGGGTTATACCACAGTTTCTTTCTCTTTCCCTATTCTAGTTGTGTTAGCTCAAGCAGCATTAACAAAACACCATAGCCTGGTGGTTTAAAAATTGATCTCACAGTTCTGGAGGCTGGGAAGTTCAGGCTCGAGCTGCAGGCCAGTTTAGTTCCTAGTGAGAGGTCTCTTTCAGGCCTGCCAGATGGCTGCCTTTTCACCATGTTCTCACGTGGGCTTTCCTCAATCCATGCATGCAGAGACAGAAATCTCTTCCCCTTTTCCTATCCGATGAGGACCTCCCTCTTACAACCTCGGTTAACCTTCCACTAAACACTAGAATATGAGCACAATTCAGCCAAGTTGTCTGCCTCCCTGTAACAAGGATCCCCTTTCCTCCCATTTCCAATAGTATGTTCATCATTTCCATCTAAGACCTCAGCAGGATGGCCTTAACGTCCACATTCTACCAACATTCTGTTGGGGATTATGTATTCTCTAAGAAGATGGAAACTCTCCTGTAGCTCTCCTCTTTCTGGCTGCTCACCAAGATCACTCTTAGTGTCCATATTTCTAGCATGTACCTTAGAACTCTTCCAACCTCTACCTGTTACTCAGATCCAAAGCTGCTTCCACATATTTGGGTATTTGTTATAGCAGTACCCCACTTCTTGGTACCAAACAAGTCTGTCTTAGCTTGGCCTGCCATAAGAAAATACCATGGACTGCGTGACTTGAATAACAGCAATTTGTCACACTCTGGAGTCTCAGGTGTCTAAGATAAAATAACTGCCTATTCAGTTCTTGGTGGGGGCCCTATTTGTGGGTTGTAGACAGCTGCCTTCTTGCTCAAGTGGTCTTTTCTCAGTATGTACACAGAGAGAGAAGGAAGGAGCAACCTCCTTTCCTCTTCTTATAAGGTCCTGTAGGATCAGGACCCCACCCTTAGGACCTTCTTTAACCTTAATTACCTCCTAGAAGCCCTATGTCCAAATACAATCACATTAGGGGTTAGGGCTTAAACATAGGAATTTTGGTGGACAAAATTCAGTTCATAGCACTGGCTCATGACAAAGAATTTTGAAATGTCATAAATTCGTAATTGGTAGATGCTATAATTATTACTACAACTACAAACAAAGAGGCTTGTACTTGGTTGATTAAATTTCATCTGCTATGTTTTAAATAAACACCTACATTGGATATAAATCTATTTTTCAAGAGGGAATATTTTCACTTATGTAAGCATTGATACTTAGTTTTTTAGATTTTTTTTCCCCGTTTGAAGAAAGGTGCAATTTCATGGGAGAGTGACACCTGACTAGCAGCTGGAGGCGTGGAGGCCAAAGTTTTCCTTTGTACCTCACTACTCTGTGACCTTGAATCAGGTCACTTAGCCTCTCTGGGCCTCCCTTTCCTCATCTGAGAGTTAATGCTCGATCATCTTTTCATTTTTTTGTCCATCTAAAATGCCAGTCCTGAGTTGTAATGAATTTTAGCTTCAATCAAATAAATTCTACCTAAAATTTTCCAGCAAATATATGTAGCTTTTGATGAGCTTCATCAGAGATATTTCATATCTAACAGTAGTAAAAATGAAGCTTACATTGTTATACTATATCATTTTGCTCTTTTTCCCTAAACTAATTGCTGCTTATGTTTTTATAATAATTACTTTCCAATTGATATAAACTGGAACTGTAATTCTCTTTTCCTGTTTTAATTTGAAACCAAGAAAGCATATCTCCTTAATTACTTCTGAATAAAACTTCATTCAGTATAACTTGAACATTTCACAGAATATTTTGGAAAACACTCATAATCTCAGAAAAGGGAACTTGTTTATGCAAGTTTTCTTCCATATTTTTGAAAAATTAATTATATTTTAGTAATAATTCAATTCTGATTCTAAACGCTCATGTTTTTATAGTTCAACCATGAAAGCGAAAGTTCCACCTCCTTTGCCACCAAAGGTAAGCAGGTTTGTTTTTCAACTTTAATTACGTGGGTGTGTGTGTGTGTGATTGTTCTGCCACTTTAGTACTGTATTAATAGTTTCTCTGTAGCTTATTTTCACTTGGGATCCACCCAAAAAAAAAAAAAAAACCATGAACAAGTGACTAACCATGATATAGATGACTGTGATTATTTTTGTTTGTCTTTTTTTAATTATCCAACTTGTCACTTAGTATTTATGCTAAATAAGTTCTAGAAATTTGTGCATGAAAATGATTAAGTTAATGGGTTAGTATTATTTCACCTGGTTAGATATCTCACATTTTTTGTAAGATTTTTTTTCCTTCAAAATATATGATCAACTAGTAATTGATTTCTTGAGAATGGTTAATGGATAGGGATTTATCATCATAGATATTAACTATCATAGAAGGTACTTTTACATTAAAAATACAAAATAGGACAGTAATTTTCAAAAATTTTTTAGCAAAAAATCCTTTTGTTAAAAGCATCATAGGGGCACCTGGGTGGCTCAGTCGGTTAAGCAGCTGCCTTCGGCTCAGGTCATGATCCCAGGGTCCTGGGATCGAGTCCCACATCGGGCTCCCTGCTCTGTGGGGAGCCTGCTTCTCCCTCTCCTCCCCACTTGTGCTCTCTCTCTCAAATAAATAAAATCTAAAAAAAATTTTTAAAAAAAAGCATCATAAAATACTAAAATTATTCCAACTGAAGGGTTTTTTTAAAGATAAAATGAGTTAATATAGGTAATAAAAATTTATAAGTTTATATGCAGAGTAAATTTTAATTATAAAATTGAACTCTTTATAAAATGAGCTGTTCTAAGGTTTGAAATCAGGGATTATAAATGACAATTGGAGTCTGACCAGTCTTGGCATCTAATGTATTACTGTATTTTGTTTTCATTTTATACTTTTGAAAAAATCATGATTCACGCAGGTAAATAATACTGTACTTGCTTGTTTAGTTTTACATTAGAATTTCAAAAAGGTAAGTGCTGAGCAATCTTCCTAATAAGGGACACATTTATAAGAATTTATAAATTCGCCAAACTGTCAGCTGACTGGAGGTTTTTTCATTGTCTGCACAGAAAGTTTCTTAGCCATTCCATATTGCTGTGTTAATATTCTCCAGTATGATAAAAATTTTAATTGGTATCTTGTCCTGCCCCAGTCTGAGAGATTAAGCATTAACATAAAAGACATTGAGTCATCTAAAAGAGACAGTTTAGCCTTATAAAGAACTGAAATCTGATTAGCCTGAATATTTAAAATAAAGAGAGACTCATTTAAATTGGAGATCAGAAGAACCAGAATATTTTTATTTAGCAAGTCTAGGTAGGAAGGCTTGTGAAGGAATTAAGAGGCCTTTTTTTTTTTTTTCCTGAGAAAACACGTTATTGCACATTTTAAGGATGTATGTAAGATAATCTGAATCAGATAGTTGAACAACCTTGGAGCTTAGCTAGTAAACACAGTTCGAAAGCCTCTGATATATAATGGTATTTACTTCAGGGAAAATGTTTAATATTTTTCCTTTTGAATGAAACATGAATAATTTCATGTTTAATCCTTGGTCTCCTTTTCTGTATTATTTCAGCCTAAGTCCATATTCATACCACAGGAAACTCATTCTACTGATGATGATAATCAAGGAACCATCAAGAGATGTCCCATGTCAGAGAGCCCAGCAAAACCATCCCAAGTTCCACCTAGACCACCACCGCCCAGATTACCTCCACAAAAGCCGATTGCTTTAGGTAATGGGGGAAGGGAGGGTGAGATAAGCATGTTACCAGGGTTTAGTACTGTGTGAAAAAAATGGAGGGTATCTTTCTTTTAAGAGCGTATTTGAAATTCCTTTGAGAGAGGAGAGAAGGAAGACAATGACCACAGAGATATTTTCTGCTTTTTGCCACATGGTTTGAAGTGTTTATATGACAGGATTACCTGTGACGCATTCTGGGATTCAAATGTCCTTGTTTCTCATTTCATATCTAACTTCTTCCCTCTTGGAGAATTGTGAATGCTCAGTTCATCATTTATCTTAGCGTGGCAGCAGAAGAAACTGAACTCTGAACAAACAAGGACAGTGTGTTTTGGTTATAGGCTACTTGTGTTTTAGAAAAAAAGGAGGGTACTCTGTCTAAGTTCTTCATTTTATCATTTTTAGAAAAGTGATTGTCTCCATTACTAGGTATTTGCCTCCAAATTAATACTAGAAGATGCTGTTTTAATACTATATTCTTGCATATTATGCATAAGAAGCAATTTAAAAAAGAACAACTAAAGTTTCCTGGATAACATAGTGTAAATTACCCCTTTCCTGAAAGTAGTTATATATTCAGTATTTCTTTGTCTTTTACACAAATACATGTGCTTAGTTAGACATAACCTGATTTTAAATTTGTCTATATGAAAATAGAGATATAAGTAGCAGAACATGTATCAGACTTCTTTCTTGAGTACTAAATATTTCTGATTGGGTGATCCCAAGTGAAGGCAGAAACCATCTGAGAGATCGGATTTTTCTTTCCTACTTGATAATTTTCTGAATGAAAGTTTTCATGAAAATTAATCCTTTTTAAATATATTTAAACATCTCACTGAAGGAAATGGAGTGAGTTCCTTCCAGTTAAATGGTGAACGAGATGGTTCATTGTATCAACAACAGAATGAACACAGAGGCACAAACCCTTCAAGGAAAGAAAAGAAGGATGTACCAGTAGGTATTTATATTTATAACCTCTACTTGTATTTTTCTTTCTCATTGTTAGGTTAGTTTTGTTATTATAATTAATGAAACTGTAGCAATGATATATTTTACAATATGGTATTTAATATATTAATTATAATGATAATAGATTGCTTAAATCTTTAAAAAAGTAACTTTGCTGTGGCAAACTTGAATGATGGCCAGTTGGTTATAAAGGTGTATTATAAAATGTGACCACCTGTATACAGGTAACTATTATTATTCTCATTGTGATGAGATTGATTCTTAAAAAGTTCCTTTTTCAGTCTCAAGAAGTTATGGAAAGAAGGACATGGACAGATAAGGAAAGCTAGAATTTACTCAGGACACATTTTTAACTGTAGATTACATAATTCATGGTATTACTACTCTTACTCAAAGAAAATAAATAACAAGGAAAAATTACTTTCCAGTAGATGTAAAACTATCACTTCAGGAAAGATGAAGTTAACTTTAACAGCTATTCCTGTTACAGATAAATAAATATTATTTATCAGGGAACTAAAATATTTTAACATTTGTAAAGAATTTGCTCTTCATCATCAGAAGACATTTGTCTGTCATCATAGAACTTAAAATAACAAAAAATCCTTAAAATCCCCAATTCAGCAGATGAGATCATGAGTTGAGATGGTATTTTTTTAAAGTTTTTGTGTATACTAATATTTATTTTTATAGATATTTATAGTACATTTAAAATGTTTATGTGCATTTAGCTATGATTTTATGTAGTAAGCACATTGCTAGAGGCTTTTGTACTATATCAGCTTTTTTTTTAAGATTTCATGACATAATATGACATACCATTTTTTATTTTCAGTTAAAACACTTAACTGAGATTATCCATCATAATTTGTGAAATTTAGGTAGGACGTTGTTATAAAAGTGTAAAATGCCCTTCAAGAATAAGTTTTTATGAAGTCTGTCCAACTGAGGAAGGCCTTTTTGTTTTCATCAGTTTAAATTTTAGCAGCCCTGTTAATGTAGTAGTACAGAAATACAGCCTAATGACTATAGTGCAGCATAAGAACCTTTGAGAGATGTATACATTTTTTATGTGTGCATTTTTAATTCACTCTGTTACCTTCATTAGGATAAGGAACTACTGTTCTGTAGTAGTGAAACCTAACAGTCTCAGTAATTCTGAAATATGTCCATGATTGTATCATAGGATAAACAGTATCCATGACATATTGAAACATGACTACAGTTTCTGCAGCTTGAAATTATTTATAGCCAGTTCTGTCAATACTTAATGTAAATCTGACAGTTATAACATTCAGAGCTCCCTAATTAAAAATGTTTTGCCAAAGTAGATGATCTAACATAATTTAAGGACATCAATATAAAACTAAGTACACGAATTATTTGCAAAATGGAAAAACATTATCAGAAATTAGTGGCCGTAATAGGCTATACATCTTCATACACATATCTACAAAGTAAAATTTCAAATGGTCTTTATTTCAAAAGTGTCTAGTAGTTACAGAAGTAGTACTACATAGAATATTTCATTTGTATCATGTATACGAAATCAATTAATAGCTTTTTAGTTAATTTTTGTCACATCATTTAGATAATTTTGACTTAGATTGAGAAAAAATTAGGATGTCATTCCTTAAAATATTACGATTAACCTCCAGAGAAGTCTAGACGTTCATAAAATATATGTTTAAAAAGTATCATCTCGGGACGACTGGGTGGCGCAGTTGATGAAGTGTCTGCCATCGGCTTAGGTCATGCTCCCAGGTTTCTGGGATCGAATCCTGCTTCCGGCTCCTTGCTCAGCGGGGAACCTGCTTCTCCCTCTCCCCCTGCCACTCCCCTGGCTTGTGCTCTCTCTCTTTTTCTCTCTGACAAATAAATGAATAAAGTCTTAAACTCGGGCACTTCTTCTTCTTTTTTTTTTTTAATCTTGAATTAGGAAAGACTACATTTAAAAAAATAATCATCTCTCTCCAAGAGATTCCTTCTCCAGAGGACAAATCATATACTCCAGGCATGTAGCCCCTTGGAGAAATATCTGGTATTCTTGAGCATCTTGGAGGTGAATGATTATGCAATTTTTACTTTCCTGATAATTATCAGTATACTTTGTCCAGTGATTGATATATTTGAATTCATCAAAATGTAAAACTTCAATTGACATTGTAAACAAGGTTAGGACAGTCTACAGACTAGGATAAGACATTTGTAATATATTTAGTAGATAAAGTATTCAAATCTAGGGCACTTGGTTGGCTCAGTCGGTTAAGTGTCTGCCTTCAGCTCAGGTCATGGTCCCAGGGTCCTGGGATCGAGCCCCGCACTGGGCTCCTTGCTCAGCGGGGAGCCTGCTTCTCCCTCTGCCTGCCGCTCCCCCTGCTTGTGCGCTCGCTCTCTCTCTCTCTGACAAATAAATAAAATCTTTAAAAAAAGTATTCAAATCTAGATTATATAAAGAACTCCAACAAATACGTAAGAAAAGAATAACTCAGTAAAAAAAATGAGAAAAGACACTTCACAGAAGAGAATATACAAATAGCCAATAAACTGTTTTTTAAATATTCTCAATCTTCCTAACAATCAGAGCCATGCAAATTAAGGAGAAAACATTTTTTACTCATCAGCTTGATAATATTAAGTGTCTGTGAGACCAGAAGGAACCAGGGCTCTCCTACATTGCTGATGGGTATGATATGAAATGAGCACTGGGAAAGACAGTTTGGCGGTCAGTATCTGCCAGGATGTAAAAGGTTCAGCCCTTTTGTTCCAGGAGTTTCTCTTCTCACAGCGTACCCTAAAAATATCATTCACACATTGCATAGTAAGGTATATGCAACGGTGATCATTTCTGTATTGTTGTTATAGTGAAAAATGGAAAATAACTTAAATATCCAGTAATAATTAGGGAATAGCTAAGTAAAAGTATGTTATATTCATACTGTGCTGCAGTTAAACAAATGAACCAGATCTATGTGTACTGATAGAAAGATCTAAGACCCAACGTTAAGGCAAAGAAGAGGTTGATAAAACAGTGCATAACTATTTATGTTATAAAACACACACACAAACAGTGTTTTCTGTAGGGAATCATATATATATACACACACACACACATACACATATATATATACACACACACAAAAGAGGTATGGAAATATACACAAATACATGAGTACATACAGTTGTCTAGAAAAAAGGCTTGGAAGGGTATACACTAAACCAGTTTTTTTGGGGGGCAGGTACCAGGAATAAGTGTACTATAGAAGGGTTATAGGGAACTTCAGCCTTATCTGTATTGTTTTGTTTTACAAAAAGAAAGTATTCATGTATTTTATTTTGATACATGTGTTTGAAATACAGTATTGTTATACCAAATAGCAACAAAAGAAATGTATTCATGCATGTATTCTTTTTCTAGAAGCCTATTAGTAATGGTCTACCCCCAACACCTAAAGTGCATGTAAGTATAAATATCAAATAGGTTGTTCTCAAGCTAAATACAATGAAAGATAATTGCTTGACTGTGTGTCTTTGGTTAGATTTTTTACCTGTTTGAAAGAATCTCCTCGGGGCGCCTGGGTGGCTCAGTTGTTAAGTGTCTGCCTTTGGCATAGGTCATGATCCCGGGGTCCTGGGATCGAGCCCTACATCGGGCTCCCTGCTCAGTGGGAAGCCTGCTTCTCCCTCTCGCATTCCCCCGCTTGTGTTCCTTCTCTCAGTTTGTCTCTCTCTGTCAAATAAATAAATAAAATCTTAAAAAAAAAAAAAGAAAAGAATCTCCTTTATTAATAAAAATAAGATTACTAATTTAAATATTGTTACATCTGAAAAGTAGCTTTACAAAATAAAATTATGGTAAATTATACATTTTAAAACTCCTTTATTCCAAAATTTGTTAATATCTTCTTTGTAGATATTTTTGAAGAAATGTGGAAAAGGCACATGGATACAATAGGAAGTACAAAATGTAGATATGACACATTTTTTTCCTAGCGTTTTCAATTATCAAAAACAGAAGTTTAGAACTAGAAGGAGCATTAAAGGACCATCTGGCCCAAACTCTGTTTTGACCATGAGTAAAACTGAGACCCCAGAATCTTTGCAAGATCACAGAACTCCACCCAGTTCCTAGATAACACTCCTGTGTTCTGGTTTTTTTCACTCTGTCCTGGTTTTTTTGTTTTTTTATTAGACCATGCTACCTTAGGATTAAAATTATATTATTATATTATAAAATTATATTAGCTCAGTGTAATTGAGTTGCATCAGTATAGATAGAACTGCATTTTCACTGCTGCAAACCTGTAACCTAAAACGTAGTTTGACGCTAATTTAGAAGGTATCCGCTGCGTTTCTAGTCTGTAACCTCTTGACTCTTCTTTTTAGCCCTTTTAGTTTCTTACTCCACTTTGTAATTAGTATAAAGATCTAAATATACCTTGTCTTACAAAATGAAAGTTTTGAGAGTAAAGGGCTCCCAAGTCCAGCAGAGACACTTAAACAGCCGGACACGATTTCCTGTTTGGCTGCAGTGCTAAGCCTGGTACGATCAGCTGTCCAGGCTAGCTTATGGTTGGGGTTGGTTTGATTGTTCGGCACCTCATTTTGTCATTTGGATTTTTAGGGATTAGGTAGCACCTCCACATACAAAATTTTGGCAGTGATCTTGAAGAATAATTATCGGAATTAGTTAAATGATACAATTTCTGCCCTACACCATAAAAACATTTTTTATTGGTCTCCTACCACCTGATGGTATTGCCAGGTTGTTGTTGTTTTTTGGTACTAAAATCTTAAAAATGTTGGTTGGTAGGTTTCTTTGACGAAAAAGGAAATCTTAAGGTTTATGATTTTATTTTTTTATGTTAATATTTTTAATCCCTTATAATCAACTATAGTAATGCACTCTGTCCCTGGCTATTGTCTCCATATTTGTGAAGAAAATATTCCAGCTATAAAATGATGCACTGCTCTTCTCATCAAATATTTTTGTATTCTTTTCCCCCCAAGTTGTTAGTAGAAAAAGTGATTAAATGAATAAGCTTTCTTGTATTTATTCTAATCTGAACAACAGTTTCAAAATTAACATTTTACTCTTCGAAGATCAAAAAAAAAGTTCAAATGAATGATACTATATTTCCTTATAAGGTATTTATTATATGAAAGACTTGTAAATGGGCTTGATAAATATTAACATAAAGAAATAAAGCTTTTTATTGACCATCCAGGGAGAATAAGCACATTGCTTTTTTTTTTTTTTTTTAAATGGGTACAGACCATGTTTTGAAGTACATAATATGAATTTGTAATCAACTATGCCTTTTTCATGTTGTAATATTAAATTTAATGATTAACATTAAACATTTTAGGTCATGAAATAGAGGTTATGATTTCCTTCTTATCAGGGAATATTGTATTATTTGGTTATTCTTTGTTTTTCCAGATGGGTGCATGTTTTTCGAAGGTTTTTAATGGATGTCCCTTAAAAATTCACTGTGCAACATCATGGATAAACCCAGATACAAGAGGTAGTACTATTTGTTTTTATCTGTTATCTAATTGTTTTTTAACTTGAGGCAATGAAAGCATTCAGTTTTCTTCATGTTCTGAATACCTTTCTGAAAAATTTTTTGTTATAATTTTAAAAAATTATTTAAGGTAAATATGTTTCTCTGTGTTATTAGCAGTGTTAGAGGTGACCTGTAACACTAAAATTTCACGTATGGTCCCCCTATCAATAGAGTGAAACCTTATACTCTCTGCCACCCTAATCTCCCCCAGAAAAGTTTTTTTTCTGTAGCTGCACATTCAGTATCTTTGTGCTTTAGGCACAGCTGTTGTTTTAAAGGAGTTTAACTGCCAAGGGTCCAGGGTGTAGTGAACACTTAAAAGGACCTCTCCGCCTTAAAGGGGATCATAATAAGAATCGTTGTCATTAGTCACTGACTAAAGACCACCAGCATTCTCTCACTATGTATCTTAGTATCTGTATATGTAAGATCTACATGAATACGTGCCCTCACATCTTCTTACTAAATCTTTTAAAAATCTGAGGTGGAGGAACTTGTATTTCACAAGTAGGGAGAATGACATTCAGAGAGGTTCATTGTTTCATCACCAGTCAGGGGTAGAGCTGCACTTGGAACCCAGCTCAGTTGTATTGTCAGACCACAAAGCTTATGCCTTTAATCTGCCAGCACTAATCCTAAATACTGGGCAGTCTAGGAATGCTCTCGGCATTCTAAGTTGTTCTCAGCATACTTCAGTTCAGTCTGGAGAAGTTCTTTACCTGTTGTTTTTTATTATCAAAAGCAGATCAGACAGGACCGTGGCTAAACTACCATCTTCTAGCAGATATTGAGAACCCTAGCAGGTATCCAAGTTTTAGTTAACTTTCTGAATAGGCAGTAGCCAGATCCTGGGGTTTTTTGTTTTGTTTTGTTTTTTTGTTTTTTGGGGGTTTTTTTAGATCCTGGTGTTTTGATGTTGCTGCTTATAATGGTAGCCCATCTGCAAAAATATTTTAAATCTGTATCAGTTCTTCTTTATTTATATTTTATACATCAATTGTACATGATCCTCTTTTAAAGGAATTTTAGAAAAGAAGCTACAGATTCTCTGCCAGTCCTCAGCACCTTCTGATGAGCGAGGAACCCTATCATTCCAGACTTCAAAACCTCTTTTACATAAAAGTTTTCCTCTCTACTTTGAGGCTGGCATTTACATATAGCTCAGTTCATTAAGGTAGAGTGTTTAGCCGCTTAATTTGTATTAAAATATATTTACTGCTTATCACTCACAATAATTCTTCATGTTAATACATATTTACTTAATTTCTGTATAAATCCTTTTTGATAGTATTTTACATATCAAAACCGGTGAATTACTTTTGTCATTTCAGATCAGTACTTGATATTTGGTGCTGAAGAAGGGATTTATACTTTGAATCTTAATGAACTTCATGAAACATCAATGGAACAGGTGTGTTATTTTGTATTTTCCGTTTTTTAAAGTTATATATAGATACTAGACAAGAAATGTTTCAGTTCTAGGATTTTCTGCCTCTTTTATCCGTAAGAGCGTCATAGAGCATGTTGTATTTGTCGGTCCTGAGGACACATTCGCAGGACCAGTTCTTGCCCTGCAGGACCTCGTGATCTAACAGAGAAGGAGACATAGCAGTCCCTGCAACACTCAGCTGTCGCGCTAGGAGCGAGCACGAGGTCGAGGCCACAGAGTGCAGGTCACTAGCACCTCCTGTGGCAGGTGAAAAGACACCATTCATGGCAATGAGTAGAAGCTTCCCAGACAGACAGAGGGTGAATATGAGGGCACGGAGTTGTGAATCGGCATGGCAAGGATGGGGAATCACGAACAGACATTCTGACTGGAGTACAGAACGAGTGCAGAATAGTAACAGTAAATGGAGGTGGGTGGGGAAGGCAACTGCCAAAACCCCAAGCTTCGTGTACCATGCTGATGACCAGGTCCATGTTTTAGAACTATCTGTTTGCAGTGCGGTGAGAGATGGCAGGAGAGATGTTGGTCAAAGGGTGAAGAAGTGTTGAGTCAGGGCAGAAGTGGAGAGGACAGAAAGGAAAAAGTGGGGTTTGGAATTGTATGGGGACCATTTGTTACTGTCCCAGTGACTGGGGGAAGCTTTTGGCTTTAATACCCAGGGGCCAGCAATGCTAAACAACCTGGGAAATGATAATGATGGTGTTAGAAGCTAATACCTATATAAAACTTAATGTGTGCCAAATACTGTTTTTAAACTTTTTTTAAATATTTATTTATTTATTCCAGAGAGAAAGAGAGAGAGGAGGGGCAGAGGGAAAGAATCTCAAGCAGACTCCCCTATTAGCGGGGCTCAGTCCCATGACCCATGAGATCATGGCCTGAGCTGAAATCAAGAGTAAGACGCCCAACGGACTGAGGCACCCAGGCCCCCCTGCCAGACACTATTTTTAAATGCTTTACATAATTAACTTACTTAATCTTCACAACAACTCTCAAAGACAGATACCATCATGGATTGCATTTCCAATGAGAAATCTGAGGCACAGAAAGGATTAGTAATTTTTCAGAGATCCCACAACTATTAAGTAGCTGAACTGGGTGGGATATGAACCCAGCCAGCTGGCTCCAGAGTCCGTGTCCTTAACTACTTCACCACACTGCCTTTCCCACTTCTATGGCTCCTGTAGAGAAACACCAGACCTAGAGAAAGATTAAAGAGCTAGAATTGGCCATATTAAATGACCTCTTCAACATGGAGGCTCAGGAAAAGTCTAGGTTGACTCCAGGTCTCCAGCTAGAGTGAATGACAGTACCACCTGTCAGGGTATCGTATACAGAAGGGGAAGTAAATTTGAAGGGCATGATACTGCATGCAGTTTGGTCACATTGAGTTTTGGGTGCCTGTGGGATGTATAACTGTCCATTATCAATATAAATTGATTACAAATACAATGAAGAGAAAAAAATCTGTAAGTAATGGTATTTTCTTCATAACCAAACATTTCCATCTTTTCTCATTGCAGCATTTTTTTAAAGTTTTTTTTTTTTTTTTAATTTATTCATTTGACAGAGATAAAGAGGGCATGAGCAGGGAGAGAGGCAGACGAGAGGGAGAAGCAGGCTCCCCGCTGAGCCAGGAGCCCGATGTGGGGCTCGATCCCGGACCCCGGGATCATGACCTGAGCCAAGGGCAGATGCTTAACCATCTGAGCCACCCAGGCGCCCCTCATTGTAGCATTTTTTAATTAGATTTTCCAACAAGATCCTAAACTGTATGATATACTTTAAATCTTTCAATCTGGAAGTGGTATATAGTGACATGGCTGAAAAATACTAGAAACTAGAGAAGAATGAAAAGGGTCTTGTTACTTATAATAATTAGTAAATAACTCAAAGGTAGTGATATTTTTTTGGATATAATGAGATATCTAAAAATCACCTAAGCGGCGCCTGAGTAGCTCAGTTGGTTGAGCGGCTGCCTTCAGCTCAGGTCATGATCCCAGGGTCCTGGGATCGAACTCTGAATCAGGCTCCTTCCTCAGTGGGGAGCTTGCTCCTCCGTCACTCTGCCTGCCGCTCCCCCTGCTTGTGCTTTCCCTCTCTCTCTCTCTGTCAAATAAATAAATAAAATCTTTAAAAAAAATAAAAATCACCTTACAGGTAACAATATTAATTATAAGAACAAGACCAACTTCATGCATTGGTGGGGTAAGCATTTACCCACCTAATTCAAGGGACTGTTAAGTGAAGGTGCCCACCAACCTTACCCGGTCCCAGTCTTCAGGAAGTCCCCTCCTGAGATGCTTCAGCATTGGAAACTACACCGTTTGATTAATATATTCTGAGCTACACATGTCCTACAAAGTGAAACCTTTTCCCTCGAAGAGAAAGCCTTTGAGAGTAGGGAATGAGAATATGTGAGATCCTGAGTTTTTTTCATCTTGCTATGAAATTATTAGGTGGATTTTCTCTGTCCTCTAGGGGAAAGAGACCAGGTCGCATGAGTCTGCTAGATAGGGGAAGATGCTGGAAGGAGAGGAAATGACACCAAACAGGGTCCTGATTTTAAATTTTTTATCTGCTTTTATTATTTATAGCTAACATTCACTGCGTGCTCCGCGTGTGCCAGTCTTCCACGCCCTTTTCTTGTCTAATCGCCACAGCAACTCTGTTAGGTATAGGTGCTCCAGTTTACAGATAAGAGCACTGACTCGCAGAGATCACATTATCCAAGCACAGTCACTGAGAAGGCGGCTTTCTGAGTCTATGCAAACTGCAGAACCTACTCTTAACTACTGTCTACTTTCATTAAATGGATTATTTCACCCAGAGCCTACTTTGCTAAAGGAAATAGACATTAGAAATCTAGAAAAGCTTTAGGGTTTTATTAAATGTGGTTAAAAACAAAAATCCAATGTGAAATCCACTTAATAAAACTTTGCTTAAATGTTTTTTCATTGTCCCTGTGTTGATAATTTATTATGCGAGGAGTTCGTGTCTTGCCCAGATACTTCGTGTATGCTTGTATTAAACAAGCTAACTCACATTTACAAATATATCATCTCACAATAAGCCATAGATTTAATACTAGAGAAATACTTTTTAAGTTTTTTTATGAAGATAAACCCAGTTCAAGAGTATTAAATAAAAATCAGTTTTTTGCTACTTTGATAATATACTGCTATATGGCTTATAATAAGTCATTGCCCCTCTTTCTGCCTAATTTTCTCAGTATAGCCAATGAATTCCCAATTCTGTTGTGAATTTTTTTATGACGAGCATAAAATAGGAAATGTTTATGTCCTTTCGGTCTGAGACACAGCTATAGGCACATTTTTCAAAGTTAAAAACTGTGGCAAAAATACAGCATCGAGAACATAGTCAATAATATTGTAATAACATTGTATGGAGACAGATGGTGACTACACTTAAACCGTGGTGAGTGTTGGATAAGGTATAGAATTGTTAAATCACTATTCTGTGCACCTGAAATTAATATTGTATGTCAACTCTATTTCAATCTTTTTAAAACTATTATCGCCATGTTTTATTTGTTTGGAGAAATTAGATCCTTCATGGGAGTATATTTTGCAAATAAACAATCAGGTTTTCTGTAAAGTAGGTTTTACTTAGTTTCTTTCCCTTTTGTTATTACCTTTTCTCCTTTAGTTATTCAGGGCCATCATTGTGACTTTGTGCTTTAATAAAGTAAAGCCCTTAGAGGCCTTCGTAGTTTCATTCGTCCCTTCATTCTCTCTGTTCCGGCCCACATTCCAGTCTAGTTTGGAGTAACTGAGTAGGAGCTGCCAGAGCAAACCCAGCACTTGGGCTTGTTAAATGAGAATGCTTAATTACATTCATCAGTGGCTCTCAGACTTCGGTATGCATCAGAATCACCTGGAGGGCTGCTTAAAACCTAAACTGCTGGGCCCCCTTTCAGAACTTCTACTTCAGTAAGTCTGGGGTGAAATCCAAGAATTTGCATTTCTAACAAATGCCCCCGTGATGCTAATAATGCTGATGTGGATGGAGGGACCACTTTGAGAACCACTGGGCTTCATAATAAAATATATTTATGAGAGCAGTTATGTTTTTCCTTCGAAGTATATGGACCATGTTCCATGGATTCCCTTTTCTTTGCCCTAAATACTAACCACTTTCAAACTTCCAAAGGTGCCTCTCCGTTCTTATGGACTGTATTTCAGAAATGAATTCCATATCTATATTTTTAATTATTTGTACATTTTCATCATATTCCCTCAGCCTTTTTTTCCTCCATACCTAGTGTTTGTATACCCTGTGTTCCACTGAACCATGATCCTTTTTTCTGTCTCTTCTGCTCCAGAAGCCATGCATGTTCATATGCCTAGATACAAATGTATTTGGAGAAGTACACAGAAAAGTTAATTATTTAACCCCAGAACCAAAATAAAGGAATAGAAATTGTTTGAAAATGGCCTTTCTCCCCTTGCAGTTTGGGATTATTATAGTTCTTAACCATAAGGGGGACTTAAACTAATCATATCGTGTTGAGACTTAGGTAATGAAATTACATTGCTAATTTACTTATTTTTCTCCCATAGAAATGTATGTGTATATGTATCATCTTGTTTTAAATGTCTTCTAAAATGAATTTCTATTAAAAATAAGTTTCTTTTTTAAGAACTAGCTGATAAGACAGCTTGCATGGTAATTATGTACATATTTATGTTACTATTTTATCTGTTACCTTTTGTAAACTTTGCACTTTTTTTTTTAAACCAGCTGTTCCCCCGAAGGTGCACATGGTTATATGTAATGAACAATTGCTTACTATCAATATCTGGTAAGTCTTTTAGTTTTTACATATCTTAAAATTGTTCCTATTTATGTTATTAGCTTTTATATCATGGTTATTTTTCTTTACAGGTAAAGCTTCTCAGCTTTATTCCCATAATTTACCAGGGCTTTTTGATTATGCAAGACAAATGCAGAAGTTACCTGTGGCCATCCCAGCACACAGACTCCCTGACAGGATACTACCGAGGTAACTACATTTACTTACGTTTCATCCTTAGAGGTAATATGTTAGTTAATTCTAAATAATAGTTATACTGCAGAAATTGAAAAAAACACTCAGTTTGGGTTAGTAGAAATCATATGTAATGAAAAAATTGTGAGAGGTAATATATTTTCACAAGAACTGAAGGTGCCTCTGGAATTTTAAAACTGATTCGTATTTTCTACAAGGTTAAAACTAATTTTTTTCTATGATTTGCTAGTAATTTTTCATCACATATAGTGCTTCCCACATATTTGTGTTAATTTGAATAAAGTGAATTTTTTTCAAGGTAGTTTCTAAACTTAGAAAATCAAAATGATTTATTAAATCAAGGTTTTTACATTAGAAGATAATTACTTAGGAATTGAGGGGTTTTGTTTTTCTACTTTGAGGAGTTTTTCATTATACTCTCTCTTCCTTTGGTTATTATTATATTGCACCTCACTGGTTGACCAAAAGGTCTTCTGAGTCTAGTATAAATTGTATTTTACGACAACATTGTACTATAGCCATTCTTCCTTTACCATCAGTTGTAGAGCAACTAATGTACAACCTTAGCTTTCAAGTACCTTGAAAAGCTGTTGTTCTCAGTTGCTGAGTTCACAGTAGAGCTAAAATTTGCCCCATTGTGCAAGACTTCAAAAATTAACCTTTTTGATGAAAATCATTTAAAAATTATACTACATGCTTTTTTATCTTCTTAAGATAGATTACATTGAGTTTAACTGGACCTTTTCATGATGATTCAGAGTTGCAACTATGAGGTTGATTTATTATACCTACATTATAATATCTACAATTGGAGTTAGCTATTACCAGCCCCAAGAATGGGGTCAGGGAGTTTCTTTCTTCACATAGAGTTTATCTGTCCCTCTTTTTCTCCCAGCTGCCACTTGGTGCTGTTGATTTTCTGTCTTCTTATATAGCACATCTCCATCTAGCTGTCTAACTTGTTAATCCTAAATTCCTCTGGCCATGGAAATTGACCACCAAGCTTTAAAAATATATGTAAGGGGGGGCGCCTGGATGGCTCAGTCGGTTAAGCGTCTGCCTTCGGCTCAGGTCATGATTGTAGGGTCCTGGGATTGAGGCCCACGTCAGGCTCCCTGCTCATGGGAAGCTTGCTTCTCCCTCTTCCTTTGCCTCTCCCCCTGCTTATGCTCTCTCTCTCTGTCAAATAAATAAAATCTCTAAAAAAAATAAAAATATATGTAAGGTACAAGAGCCCTCCAAGGAATGTAAAGCACATAAATTTTAATGTATTCACTTATTTTTATATCATTTTGTCAGAATAGAGACATTTGTAGCTCATTTGAGCTTATTTGTAGCTGTGTTCAATTCTTCAAATTTTACTGAATATACCAGATGCGCAGAAAGTTTCCTAGTATATACATGAGACAAAATTGAATAACGTATTACCTCTTCCTTTAAGGAATTTCTATAGAGGAAGATGTTACCCCTAAGAGTACTTTACCTCTGGGCTGTTATTTCACGTAACTTTGTTATAGTCAGTCTTCAGTGTTAGTAGCACTCACCATTGGGTCCTTCCCACTTTCTTCAGTTTTGTTATCAAGAAGTCAGTTATTATAAAATCTACTCTTAATTCTCTTATTTACTGGCAGGAAATCTGAGAACCTTTTTTGCATGATAAGATTTTGTATGTGTATTAGTACCAGTTCTACTGTAAAGTGAGCACAAATGAAACTTCCTTTGAGCATCTTGTAATGTCCCATGGTTCTCATTATAAATCTAGGTACTCATTGTATTGAACTGTAAAACTTCTTTAGTAAAGCATAAGCTTTGGAATCTAGGTAAACTTGAATTTAAATCCTGCCTTGTTCACTTACTAGGTTTGGAACCTTGAATAAATTACACAACCTCTCATCTAAAAAATGGAACCAATATACCTATCTTGTAAAGTTGTTTTTAAAATGATAAATTATGTATGTATAGTATCCACCATTGTTTCTGCCACCTAGTAGGCTCTTAATAAGTAGATCTGTTGTCGTCATTGTTAGGCATGGTAAATTGAACTGTGTTTGTAATGTACCCTAAAATATCTTACATTAATTACATTGAGAATGTTGGTTCACTTAAGATTCTAGTTAACTGGGTGCTGGCAGATAAATTTTACTTACTTATTGTAAAATCATAACTAAAAGTAAGGTAAATCTATATAGATCACTGTAGGAAGTTCTAAACTTTCATAACATTTCAGTGTGCTGCTCACAACTGTTTTGAGTAGTTTCATTATTGTTAACCCTCAGCTGTACTTAGTAGTTCATCTCATATTGACTGTGTAGTATTCTTTACAATCTTTCAGAACCTTGCAGTCAGTTAATCCTCCTGGGTTTTGTCAGATTCAGTAGATTGACCCCTAAGTAACCTTGGGACCCAGGGGACAAGTTCACAAGTGTGGACCAGGAACATTAAGTTTGTTGCAGTGGAAATTGATTCAGGTTTTCTTAAACTCTAAAAAGCACTTTGGTTCAAGCGGTTTACTTAATTTAAAGGTGTGGGGAATTTTTGTTTTGTTTTAAGCTGTATGAAATTTCACTGTATATGAAAGGGGTATTTTTATAAATATTAATGTAATGCATGAATTGGAACGTAAAACTCTTCCCAGTATGAACGTAGGTGAGGGAAACAATAGGTGCTTTAACCCAAAGTTTGAAATCAAGGTATTCTAGATCATCATTGTCATTTAGTGCCTCAATATCTGGCGAATTTCTATGTCATTGTTTAGGTACCATAATATTAACAAAATTCTAATTCATACAGATAATGTACTTACAAGTGGTAATAAATTTTAACAGCTTCTCTTGCAAGCTCAGAATACTTTTTAGTGAAACTGATCCAGAATCATAAAAGAGAAGTAGATTTTTTTTTCAAAGTTGAATCACTATGAACACTACAGTTAGACTAAGACACTAGATTAGAATTCTTTCTTCCTAGAATTGCTAACTGTATGACCTTAAGGAAATTATTAAATCTAACCCTCAGATTTCTGTGCTATGACCTATCTCATGGCATTATCAGAGGGACTGACATAGAACGTGAAATTCATGGCAAACAGTATGGTCTTACTAGTAAATGTTAGCAATAGTTATTAAAGATTTTTACAAATATAAACATCAGCATATAAAACATATTAAAAGCTAAAATTATAATACCTCAGCATTATATGTTTTGTTATTACTCAGTTTCCAATTGTACAGTGACAGGAACATCCATCAAGATTATTCTGAGCTTGGGCGCCTGGGTGGCTCAGTCGGTTAATCGTCTGCCTTCAGCTCAGGTCGTGATCCCAGGGTCCTGGGATCGAGTCCCGCATCGGACCCCCTGCTCAGCAAGGAGTCTGCCTCTCCCTCTGCTCCTCCCCCCTGCTCATGTTCTCTCTCTCTCCCACTCTCCCTCAAATAAATAAATAATTTTTTAAAAAAAGGTTATTCTGAGCTTGTTTGGAATGGTATTGAGCATCACATGCAGGCTTTACTGTTTTATTACCAGCAAGACACAACTCTTTTTTTTTTTTTTAAGACGTGCAGAGCAATGACATCTAATCTGTGGCACGTTTATACATGTAAAAGAAGTTTAAATATGTGTACAGAAATGGAGAAGTATAATTTGACGTTTGCACAACCTTGCACTAACAGTCTGTTTTATCAACTTTCATTATAAAAGACATTTGAGTTTATGTGTATTTTTTAAATTTTAGTTTTAAAAAATAATTTTAAATGGATTTTTACATATTAAGTTTGAATCAGATGTTTGCAGAATCCCTAAAGGACCTTTGCCAGAAAATCTATATCCCATTCTTCCTGAGTAGAGAAATAAAAATGTCTAAAAAAAGTTCTTAAAAATTGTTTTAGTGGTAAGACAACATTTTACATAGCTTAAATTTGTTATATGTGCTAAAAATATCTTTCCTCAGTTTTATGGCTTATCTTTTTACTTTCTTAGTGGTATCTTTTGGTAAACCAAAGTTATTAATAATATATTCAACAAATTCAGCAAATTACCACCTGTAGTTTAAGGTGGTAGGGATCCATCCGTGAAAAAGTATCAAAGTTTATTAATATTTTCCTGTATAATTTGTTCTTTTTGCATTTTTAAAAGAAATCCCAAAGTCTATTCTAAATATTTTATAGTCTTGTTTTTCCATACTTTGATAAATCCTTAATCTATTTGGAATTGATTGGAGGAGGGATGAGAAGCGGATCAAATGTATTCTTATTTTTAATAGATGACCTAGTAGGTTTAACAACTCATCCTTTCTCCACTGATCTGTAATGATACCATTATCATATACTAACTTCACCTACATGTATTATATATTCATTTTCATTTACATTTAGGAAATTTGCTGTATCAGCAAAAATCCCTGAAACCAAGTGGTGTCAGAAATGTTGTGTTGGTAAGTAAACCGTTCCATAACACATAGCTCTCCTGCTTTGCAGAGTAGATAAGAAAACTCTATGAGGCTCATTTTTAAATTTAGTATAAAACAGTACTTCTCCAGGGCATTCTGCCAGTAATAGTTTATTTTTCCCCCTTAAGTAAAACAAATGTCTTGGCCATTCAGTCTCCATGTAAACTAAACCTAATATAGTACCTTGCACATAACAGTTGTTTTGCAGATAATTTATTGACTGGATAAATGGAGAAAGTAGGATGACTTTTTATTACAGCACTTTATCATACCCTGTTCTCCAGGGGGCCTGTTCCTTTTCATTCACATGCTGCTCAGTAGTGGCTTATGAGACTGCATTTACTCATTCAGCATATATTTTCATGCCTTTAATATGTGAAACCTTATGCCTGTGAAGTGAAAGTTATAGTCTCCCTGTTCACACACCACGATCCTAAATTCCTCTTCCACCCCCATCACAACCAGCTGTTTTATTTGCATATAGCAAAAGCAAAAAAGAGTTTCCTTTCCTTCCCTTTAAAACCTCTGAGGCTTTATTACTTGTAAACCTGTATTTTGAGATTTGATTAATAATGTCTTCATGTTGCTAGAACCAAAGCATCACTGCCTCTGAACATTACTACCAAAAGCACCCTTAGTCACCTGTCCCTAAATGTGCTATAGTCTGTCCATTTGGCAACTTCTCCCAGATCTACTTAGGACCCTTCCTTTGGGATCTTGCTGCCTCACCTAATCTCCCTGCTACCATGAGGCCTAAAATCCTTCTTTCCACCGCCAGACCCCATAACAACCACCAGTTTCATTTGTGCATAAGACAAAAATCCTGCACGTGATGGCAGAGTTTCCAGCTCTTACTGAAAGTGTTTTCACCCTGCAGTCTAATTAAGAAACTGAACTGGCAGCCAGCTTTTGTTTGTGTTCAGAGCATGCAACTACTGTTGTTAGGACTTTGTATTATAAGATAACTTACGTATACTTTTTT
This sequence comes from Phoca vitulina, assembly GCF_004348235.1. NCBI lineage: Eukaryota > Metazoa > Chordata > Mammalia > Carnivora > Phocidae > Phoca > Phoca vitulina. The sequence continues at coordinate 6,031,236 of NW_022589715.1, read as the reverse complement.
GCCTTGACAGTGCGAAATCCTTACACAGGCCATAAGTACCTATGTGGGGCACTTCAGACTAGCATTGTTTTATTAGAATGGGTTGAACCAATGCAGAAATTTATGTTAATTAAGGTAAGCATGAAAAGCAATCTAAGTCATTCTTAGTATAAAAGCTTCATTAAGTCTATTTTCCTGTTCTTTCAAAAAAAAAAAAATTTTTTTTTTCTTTTTTCCCATTTCTTCTCAAGTTAATTTCATGATTTTGGATTATGTGGCAGGGTAGTGAAAATCTGCCTGATTGTAAGGAAGTCAGTTGGCCAGATAAAAGTTTTAAAAGAGACTAGAGAAATAGTTCAAGGAAATGGCAGTAGGAGCGAGAAATAGCCTCTCACATACAGTCTCACGTCCCGAACAGGAGGTGTTAAGAAGGTTGACCTGCTCCGTCACAGCAGAGAAACAACCCACAGGTTGGCATTTGGCCTAAGAGGACTAGGAATAACCATAGAGAGAGGGAACTTACAACTTCTTTTGGGTTATATGCCTAGGTGTTAATTTGCCCAGGCCTTCCCATGGATGGTTTTTTGTGCCTACATTTCTCTAGCATCTTTAATGAATATTCTTTAAAATAGTTAATATTACTCAGCTGTAACTTAAAATTGGAGGAAAAACTAATAAAGTGGTTCACTCACACCAGGGAGATACCAAATGAATTTTTAAAGCTGTTTTCTTTGCTATTTTATATAAATTAAGTAGCCTTATTTCCTGAACATTTGAGATCTCCCTAGAACTTGGGGTCAGAATATAATTGGAGTGGATTCTTCCTAAGTTTTATAATCCAGCATTAGGGTATTTAAAGCATTGGATTCCTGTTATTTAAATTTCTATAAGTGACTAAGGAATCTATTTTTAATTTCATATCACCATTTATTAACCTCAACATTAAGTAGGGCTAAAGAAATAGAAAAATAGCTTCAAGAATTTTGAACCCATTGAGGTGCTATTGCCACAAATCACTGAAACAAAAGTTGTTTAAACCAAAAGTTGAAGGGGAAAAGTAGCCTTATAAATGGTCTAAAGCAGAACTTCTGAATACAGCCCATTTATGGCAAAAACTGTTTTGTTCTTAGCTCCTCTTTGTTCTTGCCTATTTGACAAAAGCACGCCTTCTAGAGGGAGTGCTAAAGTGTACGTGGTTTGATTTTTCTGCAGCCCTGCCCTTCCCTGTCTTCTTCCTACCTTTCCCCCTTTAGTCCATTTTAGATACATCCTCTCTATTCCTTTCATTCCTAACCCCTATCAGAATGAAAAATAGTTTCATTGTATCAGTGTTCAGAGATACAGTCTGATTAAACCTTAGGATGAATGAATTTGTTGTGTTACCTGATATGTTATACCACTTATCCTAACATAACGAAAGACCCTTTTCTCTATTAAAGGAATTTTAGGTGTGAAGAACATGCAGGAGAAAATATATACTTTGGAGACATGGGAAGCGTAAAAATTATCCATCCACATCTTCTCTTTTCCACGACTTCTCTAGTCCCGGGGAGCCTGGCCCTGACTAATTAATGAGGCCTGTTGCCAGTGTTCTAAGATACTGCACTTAGAATACAATCTCCCTCAAGACTTCGTGCCTTCCCACTTTCCTTAAACTCCCTGAGCTCTCTGTAGGCTCTTACCCTGAATCTTAACCCAACTCTCCTTCCCCTGTCTCTCTACTTCAAGATATTGTGGATATTTTGTTTCTGTATTTGACTTTATTGTGATTAGTATTTATGGTGTTTCTATTCTACAGTCTTATAAGATGTGTTCAAAAACATTTTTATCCTTTCTATAGTCTTCCTTCCTCTTAATGACATTTCTGACAGAGTTTTTGCTTTATTAGACTACATTTTCATCATAAATAAAAGTTAGAAATTGAAGACCTTGCCAGCAAACAATTATGTACTTATTACAAAAACCAGGCACAGTGCTTTTTAACTAGTTAGACAAAAATGAGTAAGATATAGTCACTGGCCTCAAAGACCAATACCAATAGCAACTGGATTTAGAGCTCTTAGACAGCAGTCCTCTTCTGTTAATGACTTAAAAAACATTATTAGAAGCTAAATAGAATTATTCAGAATCTCTTGGTTTTCTTATTTGCTGACAAAATAATTAAGCAGAGTCATTGTTTTCTGCTTTATTGCTCTTATCACATTTCAAAGAGAATTATTTTAAATATTTTGCCATATTAAAAATCTGACCAATTGTAGTCAAAGCCTATTCCCCAGGTAATGGGAAAGCTTCTAGAGAGGGGGTTTGGAGAGTGTTGATGAGGAGTGTCTGTACCCATGGGGTGGAGGCGCTCTGGCAGTCCCAGGGAAGAAGGGATTTGGATAGGAACAGCAGGTGCACGGATAGCTTCACCTTCTAGCCACAAGGACCACATCGGGTTTTCTAACACTGTAAGAATAGTAGTTATGGTAGCCCCATTTCACCTGTTTGTTTTCTCCAGACTTTATTTTCTTTAGAATTTACCAGTTGCCAGATTAAAAAATAAATTCAGTAGCTTTGTTAAATACTAGTAATGCTAACCTTTTGGGAAATAAAATGAAAATACAGCCCATTTGTAAGAGCAACAAAAATATAAATATATTAACAGTGAACTTACTAAAGTATGTATAAGACCGATATTTTTATGAAAACAACCTTTTATTGTGAAGAATATTGCTAACACCTCAGAAATTCCCATGGTACCCCCTGCCAAGTCAGCTCCCTTGCTTTCCATTTTTACTGTATAAACGTACCCCTCAACATTAGAATTAATTTTACCTGATTTTTCAACAGTATGTAAGTGGAATCAAAGTATGTATTCATTCATGTCTGACTTTTGTGCAGCATCATATCTGTGTCGTTGTTGGATATAGCTATAGTTCATTCATTTTCATTGCTCTGTAATTTCCCATTGTGTGAATATGCCGAATGGTCCATCGTTTTATCTGTCTGCTGTTGATGGGCATTTGGGTTACTTCCAGTTTTGTTATTTGAACAATACTTCTGTGAACATTTTGCATATGCCTCCTATGCACGTGCATATTCATACTCTCTGGAACGTATAGCCAGAGCATCATTGCAGGGCCCAAAGGGATGCATATCTTCAGCAGGAACAGATGATGTAGTTAACCAGGGTGGCCATACTGTATAGGTCATGTTCCCATCACTTTGTGAGCATTTGTCTGCTCCTCTCCTGGTAACACTTGTTATTGTCAATCATTTCATTTTAGTCCTTCAGGTGGATATATATAGTCTCTCGTAGTTTAATTTCCTGATTACTGATGATGTTAATGTTCTCCGTCTATTTTTCTAAACTTACAAAGTATGAATCTATTTAGTCTCTTTGTAGCAATATAAAAATAATTTTGAGGTTATATAAAATTAAAATTGGTTACATCATAACTGTGAGTTCATGAATAGTCACTTGAGCTATAAGGCTAAATTTCTCTTATTTGTGGTTTTTTTCTGTCCACTTACAAGAGGAGTGTTTCTTGCTAATTAGCATTTCAGTGGTCTTATCCATGTTTGCTCGGTTGGATAAGAAGACAGGGAGGATAACTGAAGCGCATCAAATTGGGTGGCAGGAGACTCTGCCACAAAGGGCTGGGGGACCCTGAGCCAGTCACTAAATTTCTGGGTCTCTGTTTCCACCTCTGAAAAGAGAGGGTTGAACAGGTGATTTGTAAGTTCCCTTCCAGCCCTAATGTCCTAAAATTACATGATCTTTAACTTTATAAAGAATTTTACGGTGCTAAACCTAAAATCAAATACTTTATAATTTGTATTTTTCTGCATATCCAAAGTTTCTGTGACAAGAAGCAGTCTTTTTAGTAGACAGTTATTTTCTATATTTTCATAAAACTAAAAATTCTTAATTGTGTTCTCATGAAATTATTTGGCTTTTGGTTTCCTGTGTTTAATGTATTTTCGTCTCTCTCTCTAGCACATAGATTTCCCTATACCATGTCCACTTAGAATGTTTGAGATGCTGGTAGTCCCGGAGCAGGAGTACCCTTTAGTCTGTGTTGGTGTCAGTAGAGGGAGAGACTTCAACCAGGTGGTCCGATTTGAGACAGTCAATCCAAACTCTACCTCTTCGTGGTTTACAGAATCAGGTTTGTGATTTTTATTGAATTATTAAGGCCAATACATTTGATTTTATAAATAATAAGTTTACCATATCTCTCATTAGGCAAAAACAGTGCATAAAAATCCAATCTAGAATAATTTATGAAACTGGAAAAAGAGAAGATGGCTTGCTTTAAAATAGTGAATTTGTTTGAGACATTTAAAACATCATGCATTCCCCAGCCTGAGTATGAATCACCCAGAGGCTTGTTGGCGCCCACTGCCAGAGTTCTTCATTCAGTAGATCTGGAGCGGGGCCTGCGAATTTTTGTTTCTGTATGTTCCCAGGTGGCACTGATGATGTTGATAGGCAGCCACACTTTGAGAACTACACATATACACATACGTCAGGCCTAGAAAAGTTGACTTACATAAAAGGAAAAACTGCATTGAGTATAGTTTATTTTCCATTGTATTCCTGAATTGATACACAGGTACTATGCAATAACTTTAATAAGTGTTTAATGATTTGTAATTAGGATATAAATTATAACTAAACAGCTCCTTCTGAAATATTAGAGGGTATTTGAAAATAATTCCTTTATATAAATTGTTTCCTTAAATTTTGATCTGTGTTGTCCAGTTACTTGGCAGATCTTTCCTTCATAGCTAGTATCTTAGGAAATATTTCCAATTAATGAGTTTTTTACGGAAATTTGATTATAGTTTGAAACCTTCAATTTTGTTGTTGCAGTCAGTACAAATTTAGTAAAACTTGTTTCGTGGTAAATAAATCTGGTTGAACTTTTACACTTTAAAAAAAGTGACCTGAACAATCTTTTTTTCTTATTTTTAAAGCACTGTGTTTATTATGGAGCTCTTTTTGCTCTTTTTCCCTTAAAAAATAACATTGTACAGTGTTTTGCTGTAAAATAGACAGTGGCCATTTTAGAAGGCACTTTTTACTTATTTAGAGAGCGGGGGTAGGGGTAGAGGGATGGTGGGGAGAGAGAGGGAGAGAATCTTAACTGGGCTCCATGCACAATGCAGAGCCCGATGCAGGGCTCAGTCTCATGACCCTGAGATCATGGCCTGAGCCAAAACCAAGAGTCAGTCGCTTAACCAACTGAGCCACCCAGGCGCCCCTAAAAGGCAATTTTTAAAGGTCTTGCAGAGGCCCTCTGTCAGAGTCTTTGGGTTCTTAGGGAAATACTAAGAAGCCAGTTTGGCAATAAATACTGATTAGTCAGGAGTTTGTTGGAAGCCTGAGTGTTCACAGAAGGAAAGAAATTAAGAGTTGAGGTGTTTTTGGCAGTGAAAAAAATCACAAACATATTCACAAAAACCTAGAGACAATTACATGACTTACTGAAGCCCAGGACACTTGAAACAGCTTTCCCTTAAGGATGCATTGTTGAAGGAAAACATGGTTGGCCCCTGGCAACATATGTGGCTTCTCTGGCTCCCCCAACTTGTACTGCATTCTCCCTTAGACACCCATCTTCCCTTTCAGACAGCGGGTGCACTTCTGCTTTCCTGATCTCTTCCTCCCTATTTAACAGGAAGGCATTGTTGGGTGACTGGTACTTTATTGTTAGTGAATTTCATTTAACGCCTTATTTCTCCCAAGCATTTTAATTTTAAATATTTTTCTACCAATTGTTAAATGAAGAGCTTAATCTCTGCGCAAAAAAATTTTATACAGCTGTGGGTACCTTCCTTCTTTGGAACTTTTTACTTCATTCTCTTACTGTAAGGAAATCCCTTTATTAGAGGTTAAATATGATAAGTATAACTCATCTCTGGTTTTGAGATGATGAGATAAAAATTGAGAAGAAAGTATAGTTAGACTTTAGAATCATGAAATTCTAAGCCAGTGGTTTCCTAAACTCTGCTGCAGTTTAGAATCTACCTTCGGAGGCTTTTAAAATTCCTAATACCTCAAGTCATACACACCGCCAATTAAATAAGAAAACCTAGAGGTGGCAGCTAGGCATCAGTATTTTTTAAAGATCTCTAGATGATTCCAGTGGTGACTAATTGATACAAGCAGTTGGTAAAAGCTTACTTTACTGACTTTCTCTCTAGTAATGCTAGACTGGCTTCCTGAACTGAAGTAGATTGTATAGATATGTTCAGATTGTTAACTTTCACTCATGTGTATGAGCTACGAAGATCTGATTTACAGGAGACCTATTCTGTGTTCTTTTTCTTTCTTTCTTTTTTTTTTTTTTTAAGATTTTTCTTTATTTGACAGAGAGACACAGTGAGAGAGGGAACACAAGTAGGGGGAGTGGGAGAGGGAGAAGCAGGCTTCCCGTGGAGCAGGGAGCCTGATGCGGGGCTCAATCCCAGGACCATGGGATCATGACCTGAGCCGAAGGCAGGCGCTTAACGACTGAGCCACCCAGGCGCCCCCATGTTCTTTCAACCCTGGTTGGTTACAGAAGTACCAAATCTAAAATACGTTTGAAGGTCTGAAATATGGCAGTGCTTGGATGGCCTATGACTAAATACTATGGGAAGTAGAAAACAGTAGACTATACATTATCAGACTCATTCTGCAGGAAATATAAGGCCAGAAACAAAGGCCTATAGCTCAGCAATTTCAGTTTTGATGTTCATACAAAGTTTGGGGTATCCTACTTTTCACTTTATGGCAGATCATCATTTAAACATTCTCAGTTTGTAAGAACTTTGATAAATCATTATAATAAAAATTATGCGTCTTTGCATTTTGGTAATACTTCATACTTCTCAAAATATTTCAGTATTTCTTTTAATTCATTTGTACTTGAAATAATTTGACTCTCTGATTCATTCACCTAATAAATACTTATTTCATGTGGTGCTAGGCACTACTATATAATGATGTACAAAGCCTAGTCCCTGGCCTTCTGAGCATAAAAGCAAAAATCATTCATAACCGTAATATAGAAGGTTAGACTCCTTATTTCACATATAAATGGAAACAGTGACATCACCAGTAGTAAGGACCAGAGTTCGCGCTCCACCGAGCACTCACTTCGTTTAGCACTGCGTTAGTTTAGACCCAAGCAGCCTGGTTCAACCACTACATATGTATAACTAAAAATTTAAATCCATTTCAAATTCAATGATGTTCAGAATTCTTGTTTTTACATCTCTGTGCTTTCAATATTACTTTTTTTGTGTAAGTTTATTGAGTTTGTTTGTGTTACAGATAGCCCACAGACAAGCGTTACTCATGTAACCCAACTGGAGAGAGATACCATTCTTGTATGCTTGGACTGTAAGTTTTTATTTATGAACATCTTATTTTATTTTAACACATTTTTTTAATCTTAGTTTCTGAGTGACTTTTCCCCACCTTCTTTAGGTTGTATAAAAATAGTAAATCTTCAAGGAAGATTAAAATCTAGCAGAAAATTATCATCTGAACTCACCTTTGATTTCCAGATTGAATCAATAGGTAAGTGAAAGTTTTGTATTTCTTGTTTGATTGCAATAAGAGCTGCTTAAAATAACTTACCTGATAATTATCTGAAATTACAGAAACATATTTACTAAGGACACATTTTTTTTAAATACAGGATATAATGAATATGAGGTCAGTATCAGTCTTCACTTTTATACATTCTCTGAAATAGTTTAATAACTGATATAATCTATAAATAATGTTACCCTCCTTAGAGGCTTGACATTTCAAAAGAAATAATTAAATATTATTTTTCATAACACAGTTATGAATTCCCATTTCCTCCAAACTCCTGTAGAGTTTCCCTATAAGTATTTAAAATTTAGGCCTTAGGGTACTCTGTTGTATTTTTGCTATTGTATCTGCTGATCAGAGCATTTTAAGCATCTCCATAAGGAGATCATGGAATCTCCTTGTCATTCTCACATTTTGCTTGACTAGAGTGTTTTCTGAAAAAGGATTTCTTATAGACTCAGTATTCTAAAATGATTAGATTCCAGAAAAATTAGGTAAGAATGATCATAGATGGTGCTTGGAAAATGAATGAGAGCTAATTCAGTATTTAACTAGACACAATTTTTTTGGTCTTCATTATCAGTGAAAGATATTTGCACATATATATGTTGGTCGAGGGTAGGGCCAAGGGCAGATAGATAGTTCATTTGTCTTATTCCTAGTTCTGTTTTTACTCTCTCCTCCAACTAGAATGTCTCTCTGCCAGCAGGCAAATGCTGATGATAATAATGAGGGAAATCTCTTCAAGATGTTAAAATGGAATCCATGCTTAAAAACACATAGCCAGGGCCAAAAATAAGATAAAGAACAGAAACTCTAAGCAGTATGCAGGCCTGAAGCCAACAGAGGTGCTGGGCTCCTGGTGATAAAGAAGACTAAAAGTGTATCCCACAGTAGATGGGAGCCAGAACCAGGGTCCTTGCCTGAGGAGCATAGTAACCAAGACTCTCCCCACCTAAGGCCCGATGGCTTTCTAGGAGATTTTATCCACCCTTCAAAAAGAGAGATGATCCCTATCCTATACAAACTATTTCAGATTATTGACAAAGAAGGAATGCTGAACAAATCACTGTTTAACACTGCTACTAAAATCAAGCAAGATTAGTACAGAAAACAAAATTATCCAGTCTCATGAAAATAAATTTTGAAAAAATCTAAACAGTTTAAAGTACTAACAAATACAATTCCACATCATCAAATAATAGACTTTATCTCAGGAAAGTAAGGATGGTTCATTCAGCATCAGAAAATTTGTTTATGTAATACAGCACATTAAATTTTAAAAGCAAAAGGTCATGTAATTTTTCAGTAAATACACAAAATGAATACAAGTCATTCATGATTTAAGAAAAAAAAGCAGCTTCTTAGGAATAGAAGGAAATGTTCTTCATCTAGCAAAGCTTATTTAAAAATACTCATATTTCAATGGTCAAACTCTCCCATTGAAGTCAAGAACAAGATAAGAATACCTGCTGTCATCACATTTCAACATTATCTCACTGGACAAGAAAAGGAAACTATGAGGATTAGAAAGAAAAAAGTAAAAGATCCTTTTTTGCTGATGGTATGATTATCTATATAGAATGTATAGCTCTCTGAGTAAACTAATGAGCCAGTAGGAGAATTCAGTTCCTGGATGTGACTAACACAAATGAATAGCTTTTCAATGTGCCCGTAATTATGAAATTTTTGATAGGAAAAAAGATCTCATTGACAATGGCAATAAAATATGTGGAAATAAATGTAATCAAAACATGTTTAAAACCATTATCAGGAATATTCCAAATTATTGTTTAAAAACATAAATGAAGATTTGAACAAATGAAGAACTATACCATGTCCATGGATAGAAAGACTGAATATGAGAAAGGTTTCAGTTCTTTATAAGTTAAACCACACATTTGGTACATTTACAATAAAAATCCTAATAAGATGTTTTGTGCCACTTGATAAGCTGATCTGAAAATTTATATGGAAGAACCAAAGGCCAAGAACAGTAAAATAAATTTTGACGAATACTTGCCCTGCTCCATATTGAAACTTTGACAAAGCCATAGTGATTAAGACAGTGTGGGATCAACACAGGGATAAATAAATAGAACAGTGGCATTAGAATAGAAGACTCAGAAATGGGCCCACATGTAAATGGAAATTTATAGCATAATATGTCGGTGGAAAATGGGAGACGTTCAGCAAATGATGCTGGTACAATGGGTTATCCTCAGGAAAGAAAATTAGATATTTTCCTCACTGAATCCACACAAAAATATGTATTTAAATATGTAAATATTAAAAACAACACTAATATTTTTAGAAAGTACATATGCCTGTGTCCCAGTAATTCTGTTTCTAGAATTAGAAAATTTGCACATATATTCAAAAAGAGGCACAGAATGTTTATTATAGATGGTAGTAATGAAAAACTAGAAACAATTTTATGTTCATTAGATCACATGTATGAAAGTTGGAAACATTCAATATAAAGTTTGATATTGTGTAGTAATAGTAAAAACAGGCATGAGAATGACAAGCACCAAATTTATAATAGTGGTTATGTCAGGGAGGCAGGAGGGGCTGGAAGGGGATTACAGGGGGTTGTATATGGATGCCAGCTATATTTGGTTTTACTTAAAACAAAAGGCAAATGTGTCAAAATGTTAGGATTCGATGGTAAATACATACGTTTCTGTGCTATTCTCATATTTTTCTATATGTTTAAAATACCTTATCTCAAATATTGTCATTTTATCAAAACAAAAATGTCAATAAACAAAACAATATTTTCAAAGAATTTTTTTTCTTGCCAAAAAGTTGAATAAGTTCTATCTGGTATATGTATATTTTTAATTTCAAAAGTAAAGATGCCATGTAAATATGGAATAGCTGACATTAGTTATTAAATGAAGTATTGCTATGCAAGATAGAGGGACAAAATTGATGCTTATCAGTTGAACTTTTGTACTATTAACAGTAACTGAGCTGTTCTTGCCTGCTAGTTTGCCTACAAGACAGTGTGCTAGCTTTCTGGAAACACGGAATGCAAGGTAGAAGTTTTAGATCTAATGAGGTAAGTAATCTTTTAAAAATTGTGTCCATTAAATAGTCATGAAACTATCAAATTCTATTCAAACAATTTTCTTTAACTTTGGAAAATTCTTAAATGATACAAGGAATACTTGATATGCTCACTTTATTAATTACTATATTCAGCCTGGTAATTAAATTAATAGCACATACTCCACAGCGCCTCTTTCTCCATTCACTCAGACAACTTCAGTGCGTATTTTATGTGCAGCCAGATAACTCTTAGGCTCAGAACAAGAAGTTCCTAATACTGCTAAAAGTGATTTCCTTTTAACTCTCCCAGACCATCACTTGGAACAACAGTGTGGATGCTGGCTCTCTCTGTCTTGAGGCACCTTTCTACTTTGTATTTCAGAAATAATGACCAGAGTGGGTTTATAAGTAAAGGATTGCACATTCCTTTTTAGCCACCTTGCCTCCTGTCTCTCTTACCCTGATTCACTTGACATTTGTAAGATTCTTCGCCTTCCCCCCCTTTTTAATAGATGGTTTGGTAGAGACATGCCAGTTGTATGTTCTGATTGGTTTGTTTCTTTTAAGATTTTATTTATTCATTCATTCATTCATTCATTCATTCATTTTAGAGAGAAGGAGAAAGAGAACATGAGCAGGGGAGGGGCAAAGGGAGAGAGAATCCCAAGCAGACTCTGAGCTGAGCGCAGAACCCAACACCGAGCTCCACCTCATGACCATGAGATCATGACCTGAGCTGAAATCAAAAATCAGGCGCTTATCCGACTGAGCCACCCAGGCGCCCCACCCCTGTTTCTTCCTACCTTAATTTAATTCCAGGAACAATTTAACTCCCAAGTCCTAGGACATACTCAGTTCTGCTCAGCATTTCCAGTTCTGCTGGAAGGCACTGGGGTTACAAATGTGAGCAAGATGTGGTACTTGCCCCCAAGAATATCATAGGCAAGTGAAATCATCAGAAATTCCCCCAGAACTCCCAAACCAATCTCAGTAGTGTAACTTTCATTTTAGCATTAGAGGAAAAGGAGAACCTTAGGTGCCTCAAGCAAGAAAGTAGCTCATTTGTGTCCCAAACTGTCATTCTAAGCTCAGAGTATTTCTTCTAACCAAGTGGACATTTTAGCAGAGCAACCATGAGCATGAGTTCGAGTTGAAACGCCGGGTTCAAGTCTCTGCCCTGCTGTTCTGTAACCGTAGCCGTGGCGTATCACTGAACTTCTCTTTGCCTATACTTCTCATTTTGAATTGAGGATAACAAAATAGTACTTACTTCATTGGGTTATTAAGATTAAATGAAAGGAAGCATATGATGTGCTTGGCGTCATGCTTGGCTTATAGTGAGTTTTCAGGAAAAGTCAGGGGGCACCTTGTGGCTCAGTCAGTAGAGCATGCATGCGACCTTGGGCCACGGGCTTGTAAATTCAAGCTCCAGTTTGGTTGTAGAGACTACTTAAAAATATTTAAAGAAAAGAAAAGAAACTTCGTAGCTAATATGTTTCTAGTAGTTATTCCCACAAGAGGGCTTCTCCAGAAGATGTTTTAAAATCACCCCGGGGGAATTGAGCAGGGAGATAAGAACAGTCAACAACTAGTAAACACTAGGCAGAGAAAGACAGACACTATAGGCCAGATACCAGAGAGCAGTTTAAGAAAAAGAAGATTGTCCAAAAAATCACCTGAGGGGCTTTTTCTTTTTCTTTTTTTAAGATTTTATTTACTTATTTATCTGAGAGAGACAGAAAGAGCACACAAGCAGGTGAAGGGGCAGAGAGAGAGGAAGAAGCAGGCAGCAGGGAGCCCGATGCGGGACGGGATCCCAGGACCCTGAGATCATGACCTGAGCCGAAGGCAGACGCTTAACCCACTGAGCCACCCAGCCATCCCTGAGGGGCTTTTTCAAATTGTGCCGGCAGCCCTTACTTAATACTGCTCCTCCAAAAATGTTACGTCCTTCCAGTAGGCAAACCCCAAAACACATTGAAGATCAGTCATGATGAGCCACTGTTACTGTAGTGAGCATGTTGTATCCTTCAGGTGTGCTGGGTTCTGAAAGAGGTTGAGAATCGCTGGTGTTTCCAGAATAACTAATTGTAGAGGTACTAACGGAATACATGTAGTTTGGAAATCAAATTGTTTTTTCAGCCTACAAAATTGTGGGGAGAAGTTACTGCCATTATAATTTGGAATGTTTTGCATTCAGTAAGCAACAAATAGTGGGTTTTTCTTTCTCCCGTAGACGTAATCTTTAATTCCCCAACTGGTAATGGGTCACACTGAGGACTTCTTAAAGGATATCTGCCATCAGAAAATACTATTTCAGGAGACTGGGAGAGCTATGGGAAAGAAAAACCATCTGTTGAGCACTGCCTTAGCTACTGCTTCTGAGAACACTGCACAGCACTGCTGCAGGGTAGAGCTTTTCCCTCCTGTTTTACAGAAGGCAAAACCATTCTCAGCAAACTACTACCTTGCCCAGTGTCATAGCTGCTAAGTGGGAGAACCGGGATTCAAATTCCAGTCCTGAGTTTGTCCCATCATACCACAGTGCAGCCTTGAAGTAAAAGGACCAGATCTAAGTGGCTTGCTGCTGCCGTGGCCCTGCTGTTAGCATTAACGTGACTGACAGGGTTCTGATAAGTAAATGGACTGCGTGCTTGCTTTTCAGTTTTTCCCTTGAGGTCTGTAATTTAGTAAGTAAATAGTTTTCCTACTCTCCTATTTTATGATTAATTCAAAATTAGGCACGTTTTTCCTAGACTAACAAACTGATGTATCTATGTGCTGACTTAACAAACTAACAGTCATGCAGGGATCTATTTTCATCTTAGGAATTACGTTTCCTTTCTATAGAGTTATAAATTAAATGCCCATATAAAATTTTGTGCCTTTAATTCCAGAAATTAAGTTTATATTTTAATTGAACAGGTAACACAAGAAATTTCAGATAACACAAGAATTTTCCGACTGCTTGGATCTGACAGGTATGGGAAGGGGTTGTATTAAATACATAGTACTTAATGCGTTTTATAAATCCAGCATGAAACTGATTTCTTTTTCAAGGGAATTGAAATTTCTACAGTAATATATTCAATATTGTATTTTTCACACTAAAGAATTCATAAGTCAGGAAGTTATAAAGCCTTTGAGAATGCGCCTGATCTTCCAAGTAACAGGAATATATAGATCTATCAGTACTAATTTTGCATTAAACGTGCTGTCTAAAGGATGATTTACAGCACAAGAAAGAGGAAATACCATATACTAACAAATAAAATTTTTTGGTTTTAGTGCCAAATAGAATTTTTGGGTTCTATTCTGATAGATTTTCTGATTCTTTTTTTTTTTTTTTTTTTAAGATTTTATTTATTTATTTGACAGAGAGAGACACAGCGAGAGAGGGTACACAAGCAGGGGGAGTGGGAGAGGGAGAAGCAGGCTTCCCGCGGAGCAGGGAGCCTGATGCAGGGCTCCATCCAGGACGCTGGGATCATGACCTGAGCCGAAGGCAGACGCTTAACGACTGAGCCACCCAGGCGCCCACACTTTCTGATTCTTGAACAACAGGTTGTTTTATACTTTATGAGAATTAAGTTCCCCCAAATTATTCCAAATACGGGTTGGGTTTTCCCTACCTCTGACTCTTCGAACAACACTGGCTTAGAGAGTGGTGGGCAGCGAAAGTAACTTCCTGGAGCTGGAACTGGTTCTTTAATCATAGTGATTTGCAAATCATTTTCTGCCCACAAATCAAATAAACAGCATTTATAGAGGCAGAAAATGAAGAAGCAATGGAAAATGTTTCTGCTAACATTAGTTTTCAAGAATAACTTTGTTTATTTATCACCTTTAGGGTCGTGGTTTTGGAAAGTAGGCCAACTGATAACCCCACAGCAAATAGCAACTTATACATCCTGGCGGGCCATGAGAACAGTTACTGAGGACGGCTGTGCTTCAACAGTTAGTGTGAGAAAGAACGAACACGACTGCTGCAACAGGGACAAATGCTTGCAGCCGTCCGGAGCTGCGGTGCCCGGCTTCAGTCACTTGTAATTTATTGTGGCATGAGATGAGATGGGGAGGATTTTTGTTTTAAGTGGTAGGGATATATTTAGCATATTGAACCACACAAGTGCTTAACTCATTGTTATGTAATCTTTGTACATACAGGGGTATTTTTCTGTGAAACTTCATATTGCTGAAGACATACACTAAGAATTTATGTAGATAATGTACTTTTATGAGATGTACAAGTAAGTGTCTTATCTGTACAGATGTAAATGTTGATGAAAATGCAATTGGGGTTAATATTTTAAGAATTCTTGGTATATTCCTCGGTGTGGCTATATTACAAAATGGGATGCTGGCGATGAACCCATACATTTAACACTATTGTATTTTTATTATATGTAATTTAGTAATATGAATACAAATCTTGTAACTTTCAAAATTGTAATGGAGGCTATAATCATTTTATAATCTTGTTTTTAATTTTAATGCAAGTACACTGGTGTTTATATTTGCACAAAGTATTGATATGTGATGTATTAAGTCACAAAGGTAAGCTGTGACATTGTCAATATGCATTTGGCTCCACAACATGTTTTTTAAATGTATTTGGATTGTTTTCTATGTGAAACAAACCAATTAACCACCTGTTGTAGTAACTGGTCTTTTTATAATTAAGCAGAATCCTCTAAGATTGTTTGTCTGTGCTTAAAAACATACCTTTGAAAAAATTTTGAATCACAGAATAGCGGTACCGTGATGTAACACTGCAGTTGTCTGAATTACAGTATGCACAAGGAATAAATTAGCATCATTAAAGAGTCCACACTAAACATTTCATAGAATCACATTGAAGAACTATAACATTCCATAGAGTGGAGTGGTTCAAATTTCTAGTGAAATCTTTATTTTGGTTGGCCTTATTTTATGATCATTTTCATATTTCTTTTGACTTAGAGTATTAACACACGGCCAAAATAATTTAGTTACTACCTCATATAAACAATATAATGGTTACTACACATCACAGGAACTTAGTTTTGGTTTAAAGTCATTTTTGATTGCTTTTTTCCAATGGAATATGTATATACCAAGTTTTAGCAAAATGCACACCTTGGCTCTTTTTTGGTATATGTTCTTTATATTTTAATGTGGGTATATACACTAGGAACAAACTAAATTGTGATTTATGGTCTTCATTTATTTTAATTGATAATACTTTTAAATATGTTCCTGATTGTACATAGTGTAAAATAAACATGTTTTTTAACATGCGGTTGTATAGTAGCTTGTCATCTGGCTTAATCTGTATAGAGTAAGACTAAAATATATTAAGGAGAAAAACAATTTTTTAATTACTCTGCATTGAATCCTACATACCCATTCTGGTCCCTCAGATCATATTTTTGTTTGATCTGTCATCTCAGTTTCATAAAGGGGTATCTTTTATAGAATATTCAACTTTCTGATCAGGAAAACCAATTAAACATTCATAGTCTTAATGGAGCCGGTGTCGGCAAACAGCCTAATCCTGCTCACCACCCGTTTTGTAAATAAAGCTTTATTGGAACACCACACCACATACTCATTTATGTATTGTCTTTGGCTGTGTTTGCGCTACAGTGGTTGCAAGAAAGCCGTATGGCTTACAGAGCCTTAAATATTTACCATCTGACCCTGTATAGAGCAAGTTTGCCGACTCCTGGGTTACAGAAAGGAACGGGAGAGCGTTGGGGAATGCAGTTCTAGAGACTAAAGAAGGGGACAGTTAGGTGGGAAGAACTGGATGGTGGATCATGAGGCACCATTTCTACCTTTGCTAGTGCACTACCCTTCTCTGTGACTTTAGGTAATCTATTGACTCTAGAACAGTTTCCTTACCTAAAAACATGACTTCTAAATCATATAGGTGTTAATAGTCCTAGCAGTTGTGTATATGTATCACTTTTCCCAAATAAATACATTGTCACTGATCTTCGCATTAATGACTGAATAATGACTTTTAAAAACACATCTTTGCCAGTATAACATTATTGTCGACTTGTTGAAAAACAGAGACTCATGGAAAAGATTTTCAAGAAATCAAGATTCTGTTCTTGGCATTTATTGACCAGGTTGTTGATCCTTTTTCTGGGCCACTGTTTTTTCTAATTTCCAAGTCCTATAAGTTATATAAACGGTCACATCTCAAAAAATTTAACAATCATATTTAACTGTCAAACACTTGGAATTATTTCCAGAAAATACACAACTGGTTTGTCTGTTACTCGTGGGCTTTTTAAAAACATAGACCCCTGAAATCAATCTTTGGGGGCTAAGCCCAATAACCTATTATTTTTATAAAGTCATGCAGATTATTCAGATGTGCAGTCTCTATGTGGGAAACATTGGTTGACCTGAATTTAAATCAGTTTTCTGAGGGTGGTCCAAGGATCACATGCATCAGAATAATCTTTGATGACTGTTAAAAATGCAAATTTCGTAGCTCTACCTAGTAACTTTTGATTAAGGATCTTTATTCATTCAAAAGGAAAAGAGCCACTCACCTAAATGTTGGAGAGAATATATTTCATCTTCATTTAAGTTCAAGCTATCTATCTTATTAGCTAGTTTCTTAGTAGTATTGAGAAGAATGAGATCAGTTTCTGGGCCTGTTGGCTGTCATTCAGCTTACACTGATTTCAGGAGAGATTGGGAAAGAACGGGCAGATAGTTTTCACCATTACTAGAAACAAAAGATGAAAATGTGTCTATATACAAAATAATGGATAAGCACTAAGAGTATTACTTGAGGGAATATAGTAAGTCCCCAGTACATGTATCTGTGCTAGGTGTGATTCTACATGCTTTACACAGATTGTCCCATGGAAGCCCCAAAACAGCCTAGTGGGTAGGTATTGTTAATGCTGTTTTACAAATGAAGAAACTGAGGCACGGAAAGCTTAAATAACTTGCCAAAGAATATAACTGATAAGTGGTGGAGCTAAGATTTGAACCCAGGCCACTTGGTTCAAAGTGTATACCCTTAACTACTATACTAAAGTATGTATTACACAGAATACAAACAGTATATCCACTGCCCTCTAAAATATATGAAGCATTTTTCCCCCAGAAATTAGATGGATTTTCTCCAGGAGCTGGATTTCAAGTTCTGATTTTCACAGTCTCTGCAACAAGAGAAATCAACTTCCTATCTTAATTTTTTGGCTTTACCAAGAAGAATTTTGAATTTTCTTTATTCAAAGTGTTTTGTATTAGAATAAAAGGATTTGCATAAAATTACAGTTAAAGCTTATTAAGTAAGTCTAGTCAAAACTCATTGCAAAGACTTTTTTTTTTTTTTTTTTTACTTTTGTGAGATAACTCCGTTATTTAATCAACTTACACATCACTTAGAGTGTATCCAGGCACCTCACTGGCGCTGGAAAAAAGGATGGAAAAGGCATCATTTCTAGTATTCAAGGAGCCCACTTGGATGAAAAAAAAATTTTTTTTAAAGGTACAAAAGGCTGCGCCTAATTATACTTTGGGGAAAAGAAAGCCTTTGTGTGGAAAGTTATATATAAACCAGGTTGTTAGATGAAGGGTTTATCAAGTCCAGTACAAAAGGGTGGTGAGCTGTAGGCTAGACTAAGCTTCAAGGACTCTGATTGCAGGTTCCTGGAGTAGTGACGATAAATGCAGCTGAGCTTGGTTTAGAGAACCTGGAGCACAGCAACAGGTTGAGCCTGACTGTGGAGCTTCCTAATGAGAAAAGGAGCTAGAAGCTCCACTTAGGAACTGGAGCGATCAGACACACGCCCATGAAAACAGGCAGCTGGGTTTGTGCATAGGTGATCACTTGTATCCTTACGGAGAATATTTTCCGTAGCATGATAAGGGCAGAAATGAGTCGATGTGAGTTTATGTAGATTTGGGTTTATTGGGAGAATGCTTGGTCTTGAAAGAGAAAGGAGATAAAAGGTTGTCTCTGGTTTTATTTTCGAAGCAAATGAAGCAAATGGAAAACTGAAGATGAAGAAAAGAGTACAGTCACCTGAAGGAAGAAGGGGAAGTATGACCACCCTAAATCCGGCATGATGGGAGCATTTTATTGATGCTAAACAAGTATGTATGTGCTTATTAACGTAGTATTTTTAAGTTCGTATTTGGGAACAAGAAGGGTAAGCTTTCGTAAAAATGATCTTGTGCAGCGTTAATGCATTTACTTCGATATGGCATTCATCGCATTATTTGCTTGACTTGCTTCCCCCTGGGTGGCAAATCTGCCTCATTCTGAACCCGCTCCAGATCCTACCACAGTGCCTGCTGGATTGTGAACACGGCAGCAGCGCGCCCCACAGCTGAGAGCCGCCTGTCACGGGAAGGCCTCCACGAGTTTGCTAAAAAGCTCTTTGGACAGTAAAGCAAGACTGAAAAGTAATGACTAATAAGAGAGGATCTGACAAACTGAAGGTCTCGGCCCAGGCAGGGAAGCGGCCTCATTTCACCGTTTACACGGGCTTCATTTTAAGTGCGCTTGAGGCCTTGGAAAGGAACAGGACTTCCTACAATCACGGCGTTCGCGGAAAAGTAGTTTAAATGTTTCCTGAGCGCCTTCCTCAGGGCATCTTCAGGGCTCTGGAGCAGAAACGGCCGCCGCGTCTGCACCCCCGACGTTATGGCTCTGCCCGGAGGCTGCCCCCTCAGACGAGGCGGCGGGGCCCGGGCTTCCCGAGCGGCGGGCGCCGGAGGAGCTCCCCGGAAGCCGCCCGGCCCGCGCGCCCTGAGCGTCCGGTTGCCCCGGAGACGCCGCGGCGCTGCGCTCCGCAGTTGCTGGGCGGGTGGCGGCCCGCGCACAGCGACCTCCGCCGGGCCGGCGCCGCTCCGGGCTGCGCGAGGCGGCGTGGCGGGCGCCACGGGTCCGCGCCGTAAGTGTGGGTGCTGGCGGAGGGCGGGGGGCCTGAGGGAGAGAGGACCGGGGTCTGCATGCACGCTCCCAGAAAAGGGAGAGTTCCTGAGGGCAGGGGAGCGGGGCTGCCTTCCCCTCCGGTAGCCTCCCGAGGGACAGGCAGGGTGGGGGCGAGGGCTAGAGGTGACAGGGTGCTCGCGCCGGCCGCACGCCCCACCCGCTGCGGCTCCCTGGGGGCTAGAGGGAGGTGCGGCCCTGGGGAGGCGAGCTGCTGCGGGAGGGCGGCCGGTGGGGCAGAGGGGGCAGCGGGGCGCACCTGCGCTGTGGGAGACCCAGGTGTGGCCAAGAAGCTGGCCTGCCTTTGAAGGGTCGAGACGGCTTTAGAGGCCTGGAGGTAAAGTGGACTATGCCAAGCTTCCAGATACGTGAACATATGAAATGTGATGTTTTAAACAAAATTAGTTTCTTGGGTTATACAAATTATATGGTCTTCTGGTTTCCTGGAGATGCTTTTAATTAACCTGATTGTACTATCACCAAGACGTTTATTAACAGGTGTGTGTACTTTCGAAGTTCTGTAATTCAGTGCTATGTTCGTAAGACAGATGCAGAATGCGTTTGCAGCCCATCTTCCTGACCAGTTCTATTAAATATGAATACTACAAGTTTGGGTGCATTGGAAACAATAAACAACATAGCACATTGTGACTTTAAGCCTGCAGAATTTAACTGGGCTGGCCTGGTCTTGAAAAAGTCTCCTTGCTTCCCTCCTTCTTAACACTGCTGTTTACACCAGTTTCCTATAAATTTAAGATTAGGAGATTAATAAATATTTTTTTCACCCCATTACTCTCCCTTTCTTAATTTTGTTTTGCTTCCCCCAGTGCATTCCATAGGCTTACTTGAGCCCTCAGGACCTGCTTTGTGATACAATCATGGAAAATAATCTGCCTCCCAGTGTTTCCTCTGTTTCTATGTGCATCATTTCCTTCAGACTAAGGAAATTAAACAGGAAACTTTCAAAGAATTTAATGATCCACTCAAGTATCTTATCTACTCAAATATCTTTCTATATTTACCAATGGGCCCAAGTCTGTATCTGTTTTTGCCTTTATACACAGAACTTGATTAATTTAACAGTCAAGTATTTGGTAAACTTTGAAGTCAGGAGGCCCCTTAGCCAAGAGATATGTAAGTTCAGTTGAAGTCACTAATGACTATGAAAAATATTTTCAACAGGTTTCATCTGTTCCCTGTCGGTGGCTATATCACTGCTTGATCTTGATTTCCTGCCCAGATACTGTATTAACAATCAAAATGTGATTATTTCCTTTGCTTAAAGAAGAAAATTATTTTACATATTTAGCAGAAAGGTTAGAGAATAAAATTATGGCAGGACTTCAACAGGTTGAGCACCTTCCGTGTGCCGGCCAATGGGCTAAGAAGGCAAGTTAGGTGTAATGAATAAAGTGTAAAAAAGGAGCGGGAGAAATTGTGAACATAGGATGTGTGCAGAGAAAGAGCTTGCCTTTAGGGATTGGGGAAGGATAAAAGAAAAGACATTTGAGTTGAACTGCAAAAGATGAGGATTCCGGGGTCAGAACTTCCCAGCAGTGGCATAAGCAGAGACAGATCTGAAAGTGTTTGGGGAAGAATTTGAGAAGCTATATGGGAAAGGTACATTGGGACCAGAGTGTAAAGGACTATAAGTATCCTGCTGTAATCTGAACTTTATTCTGTGGCATCAGAGGCCATAGACATTTTTGAGGAAGGACAATATATGACTATGCTGATGTTTGAGAAAGATGTTTTTGGTGTAACGGAAATAGATATGCAGAAGAAAAGTGAGTTAAGACCCTTCAGTCGCCCCATATGTAGGTTTTTTAAATAGCTTGATTTGATTTGATATAATAATTTCAAACTTGCAAGAAAAGTACAATGAACCCCCATACATCTACCTTCATTAATTGTGCTCCATTTATTTTATCATTTCCTTTCTGTCTCTCCATGTATAAATACATGTATGTTAATTTTTCTGTACCTTTTGAGAGTAAGTTATAGACATCATGTGCTTTTACCCTTAAGTAGTTCAGTGTGTATTTCCTAAGAACAAGGACATTTTCTTACATAACCACAGTACAGATTACCAAAATCAGGAAATTTAGTACCTAATCCACAGTCAATAGTTATATTTCACCAGTTATCCCAGTGTTACTCTTTACAGTTATCCCATTCTAAGATTCAATTTAGGATCACACATTATATTTCATTTTCCTATCTTTTTAGTCTCCTTCCTTCTGGAACAGTACTTGACCTTTGTCTTTTATGACCTTACCATTTTTTTAAATAACACAGGCCAGTTATTTGTAGGATGCCAAAGTTTTGTCTACTTTTTTCTCATGATTCGATTCAGGTTTTGCATTTCGGGCAACAGTACCACAGAGGAGATGCTGGGTCCTTCTCAGTGGTGCATTTACCTCTTCTAGAAATTTCATGTAAATGGAATCATACAATATGTGTGGGGGAGAGTTGTCTGGCTTCTTCCACATAGCATATGTTTTCAGTTGTGTTTTTTTATGCTTATCACATAATAGCATGTACCAGTACTTTCCTTTTAATGCTGAATAAGTATTTCATTGCATGGATTTTCATTCATCGGTTAATGGACATTTAGTTTGTTTTCTATTGAAGCTCTTATGAATAATGGTACTATAAACACTTGCATGCATGTCTTTGTATAGGCGTATATTTTTATTTTTCCTGGGTAGATACCAAAGAGTGGAATTGCTGTTTATGTTTGACTTTTATGTTAAATTTATGGTTAACTTTTAAGATATTACCAAACTGTTTCCAATGGAGCTGTGCCGTTTAACATTCCCACCATTGATGTGTAAGAGTTCCAATTTCTATACATCCTTATCAATCCTTGATATTGTCAGTCTTTTGGATTCTACCCATTCTGGTGTGTGGATAGTAGTATCTTATTTTGGTTTTAATGTACATTTCCTAATGATTAATAACATCCTTTCATGCGCTTATTAGACATTTATATATCTTCTTTGGTGAAATGTCTCTTCAAACCTTTTGTTCATTTTTGGGGTGACTCAGTTGGTAGAGCATGAGACTCTTGATCTTGGGGTTGTGAGTTTGAGCCCCATGTTGGGGGTAGAGTTTACTTGAAAAAAATCTTTTGTCCATTTTTAACTTGGGTTATCCGGCTGCCTGTTGAATTTTAAGAGTGCCTTATGTATTGTGTATACAAATCCTTTATCTAATATTTTCTTCAGTCTGTGGTTTGTTTTTTTCATTTTCTTAATGAAGCAGTTTTTTTGAAGAGCAAAAGATTGTAATTTTGGTGAATTCCATTTTATCAATTTTTTCTTTTATGTATCATGCTTTCAGTGCCATACCTTAGAAATCTTTGCCTAACTTAAGGTCAGAAAGATTTTTTTCTATATTTTTACTAGAAGTCAGTAGTAGTTGTGGCTCTTATATTTTGGTCTGTGATCCATTTTGAGTTAATTTTGGTATATTATTTAGGTATCTAAGTTCTTTTGTTTTTATTTTTATTTTGTTACATGTGGATACCAATTGTCTTAGCATCATTTGTTGCAAACAATAGTCTATCTTCATTGAATTGCCATGGCATCTTTGTCGAAATCAATTGGCTATAAATAAAAAGGATTATTTCTTGACTCTCTATTCTTTCACTGATATATATGTCTATCTTTATGCCAATGCCATATTCTTTTGATTTATTATAACTTTATGGTAAAATTTGAAGTCAGGTATTATAAGTCTTCCCAGTTTGTTTTTATTCCAGGTTGCTTTGGCTGTCCTGGGTACTGTGCATTTATATATAAATCTTAGGTTCATCTTGTCAATTTCTACCCCCAAAAAAGTCTATTGGGATTTTTATAGGGATTGAATTTAATCTGTCAGTGAATTTATGGAGAACTGACATCTTATTGAGTTTTCCAATCCATGACCATGATATTTCTCTCCTTTTATTTTTATCTTCTTTAATTTCATGAGCAATATTTTTAATTTTCAGTATACAGGTCTTACACTTCACTTGTTAAATTCATTTCTAAATATTTTATTCTTTTGATGTTATGAGTGGAATTGTTTCCATTTCCTCTTCAAATTGTTGCTAGTGCATAGAAACACAATTTATTATTGTATATTGATCATGTATCCTACTACACTGCAAACTTGTTCATTAGTTCAAGTTGTTTTTTTATAGATTGTTTAGGATTTTTTACATACAGTGTCATCACATTTCCAGAAAATGACAGCATTGCTTTCCATTTCCAATCTACATAACTTTAATTTCTTTTTCTTGCTTTGTTGCAGTGGCAAGAACTTCCAATACAATGTTAAATAGAAGTGGTAAAAGCAAAGTTGTTTTCCCAGTATTAGGGGGAAAGCATTGTCTCTCACCCTTAATCAGGTTAACTGTACATTTTTCACAGATGCCCTTGAGGAAGTTCCCTTCTATTCCTGGTTTGTTGAGATTTTTATCATGAATGAGTGTTGGCTTTTGTCAAATGCTTTTTTTATGTCTATTGAGATGGTCATGTGGTTTTTGTCTTTTATTCTGTTATGATACTCTGACACATTATTGATTTTCAGATATTAAACCAACCTTGCATTCTTCAAATAAGTTCCACATAATCATGGCATATGATCCTTTTTATATGTGTCTGGATTTGGTTTGCCAATTATTTTGTTGGGGATTCTTGTGTCTATATTCATGAGAATAATGATCTGTAGTTTTCTGGTAATTTCTTAGTCTGACTGCATATCAAGGTAATATTGACCTTATGGATTGAGTTAGGAAATGAAAGTTTCCTCCTCTTCTATTTTTAGGACTAGTTTGTGAAGAATTGGTATTAATTCTTTTTTTTTTTTTTTTTTTTTAAAGATTTTATTTATTTGACAGAGAGAGACACAGCGAGAGAGGGAACACAAGCAGGGGGAGTGGGAGAGGGAGAAGCAGGCTTCCCGCCGAGCAGGGAGCCCGATGCGGGGCTCGATCCCAGGACCCTAGGATCATGACCTGAGCCGAAGGCAGACGCTTAACGACTTAGCCACC
>NW_022589715.1:6001000-6006527 GCF_004348235.1 Phoca vitulina | reverse complement strand
GCCAGAGAGAGACACAGCGAGAGAGGGAACACAAGCAGGGGGAGTGGGAGAGGGAGAAGCAGGCTTCCCGCCGAGCAGGGAGCCCGATGCGGGGCTCGATCCCAGGACCCTAGGATCATGACCTGAGCCGAAGGCAGACGCTTAACGACTGAGCCACCCAGGCGCCCCAAGTATTAATTCTTTTTTGAATGTTTGGTAGAATTCACTTATGAGGCCATCTGACCCTTTTCTTTGTGGGCATATTTTTTATTATTCAGTTTCTTCATTTGTTATGGGCATAGTCAGATTTTATTTTTCTTGAGTCGGTTTTGATATTTTGTCTTTTTAAGCATTTGTTCAACCACGTTGTCTAATTTGGCTGCATAAAACTATTTGTATTATTCTGTTAACCATTTTTAATTTCCATAGGTGATTATGATTTGAATAACTTTTCTCTTTTTTCTTAGTCTAAAGGTTCATCAATTTTGTTGAACTTTTTGAAGAACCAACTTTTTTTTTTTAATATTTTTCTTTCTTTATTTGTCAGAGAGAGAGCACAAGCAGGGAGAGTGGCAAGCAGAGGGAGAAGCAGGCTCCCTGCTGAGCAAGGAGCCCAATATGGGACTTGATCCCAGGATCCTGGGATCGTGACCTGAGCTAAAGGTAGATGCTTAACCAACTGAGCCACCCAGGCATCCCAAGAACCAACTTTTTGTTTTATTGATTTTTTTTGCTTTCTCTGATGAGGAGTCAGTCATTAAGCATATTGTTCCCTTGTACGTGAATGGATCTCTCTTACTGTTTTCAAG
Source organism: Phoca vitulina (assembly GCF_004348235.1). Lineage (NCBI taxonomy): Eukaryota > Metazoa > Chordata > Mammalia > Carnivora > Phocidae > Phoca > Phoca vitulina. The sequence continues at coordinate 6,005,739 of NW_022589715.1, read as the reverse complement.
ATATTCTCTTTATCTTTGGTTTTTGACAGTTTGGCTATAATGTATCTAGAACTGGATCTCCTAGTATTTATCCTACTTGGGATTTATTTAGCTCTTGAATCTGTTGATCAATGTTTTCCATTAAACTTGGAACATTTTTGGCTGTTATTTCTTTCAATATTTTCTTCTTCCCCTTTTTCTCACTTCTCTTTCTGGGAATGTCATTACATTTATGTTGGTACTATTGATTTTGTACCACAGGCCTCTGAGGCTCGTTCATCCTCAGTTTTTTTTTTTTCCCTCTCTTGCATACTAGTCTTTTTCTATTAATCTGTCTTCAGATTCATTGATTCTTCTGCCATCTCAAATCTGATGTTGAGCCCACCTAGTGAATTTTTCATTTCAGTTGTACTTTTCAACTCTAAAATTTCCATTCAGTTTTTTTTTTAACTTTTCATTTTGCTGTTGAGATTTCCTATTAAGTCATTGTCTTATTTTTCTTTAATTCTATAAATTATATTGCTTTAATTATTTGAACATATTTATAATTGTTGCTTTAAAATCTTTGTCAGCTAATAAAATAGCTGGATCCATTCAGAATCCATTTTTATTGCCCCCCCTTTTTTTTCCTGAGTATCAGGCACACTTTCCTTTTACTTAGCGTGTCTCATGATTTTTTTTAATTGAAAAGTGGACACTTTAGATAATATATCTATGCTGGATTCCAGTTTTCTTCCTAGGGCTTTATTTGTGGGTTCGTTTTGTTTTTGTTTTTGCAACCTGCCTGTATTCCAGCATCTGTCTCCTTCCAAGTGTGTGACTGTTGATATCTGTGTTCAGTTTTTTATTTTTTTAGTCTGGCTCTCTAGGACTCACCATTGTCTGCATAGTTTAGTGGTCACCAATAATTTGGGCAGCAGTGGAACTTAAACAACTCTAGCCATAGTCTTTCACCCTCTCAAGTGGATCAGAGGATCAGTGTGTATGTTGGAGAGTGCATTCATAGTTCAGTCAGTCCTCAAATCTGCCTCAACTTTAACTTCCCTCAGGGCCTTCCCTTACCTTCCCTGTGCATTCCTCATAGTTTCTCAGTTAGCCAGAGATATGTAAAGCCAACCTAACCCTTCTACTGGTCTTTCATTTCCATGATCTTCCCATAAATTTTTGGCTAGTCTGCAGCTCACCCCTACTGGAACCACATCCTTAGGCTTTCAAAGCTGTGGGGGTTTTCCCCATTTGTTTCCTATTGAATTTGTAAGAATTTTACTGACAGTATTGTCACAGGTTTTCAGCCTGTCGCAGGTTTGAGCCATGTTAAGCACATTTTCTCTTGGAGTAAGGCTTCTGGTTCATGGCCAGTTCACAGTGGTAGAACTGCTGCATCTGCTGAGCTAGAGGACGGGGGTAGAGGAAGAATGGCAGCAGACTCTGGTAAGAAGCCACAGACTCCCATTGTCCTTAGTGAAATTCTAACTTATCATGAATAAATACTTCTCAATTTGTTTTTTGCCTTTGGTTGATTTCCAGAGCCCCCAAATTGTTACAGGTTGGTTTTGGTTTTAGTTTTTTTTTTTTTTGAAAATTTTGCCTAGTCTTATGTTTTAGGAGGAGGATTCACCAACTTCTTTACCCCACAGTAGTCAAAGTCTGACCCCTGGTGCTTTTTCATGGAATTAAAAAAAACAAACACAAAAAACAAACTATTATGCAGAAACTACTTTAAATTCTCAATCTCTAATTAGGTAAGTTTTTGTAAACTCTGTTTTTCTAGAAAATTATCCATTTCATCTAAGTTTTCAGATTCATCTTTATAGATGCCTGCAAAGTAGCCTCATGATTAAAAAAAAAAGTTCTCTTTTGATATTACTTCTTGTCATTCCTTATTTTGTATATTTATTCTTTCTCCCTTTTTTCTTGATTAAGCTAGTTATAGATTTGTTTTAAATTTTTTAAGGAGCTAGGATATGGGTTTATTAATAAGACCTATTATTTTTGTATCCTCTATTCATTTCTGCTTCAATTTTATTGTTTCTTGTGCTTCGTTTTGGTTTATTTTGTAGTTCTCTTTTTAGATTGTTGAGTTTAATTTTGTTATTTTTATTCTTTTTTCTTCTATATATTTTTGATCTCTGGATTTTTTTTTTCTCCTGATTTCTATATATCAGGGTATCTCAACCATGGCATTATGAACATTTTGGGTAGAAAATTCTGTATTGTGGGGTTCTGTCCTGTGCATTGAGGGGTACTTAGCAGCATCCCTGGCCTCTGCATACTCATAACAATCAAAAATATCTCCAGACATTGAAAAATTCCCCTGGGGACCAAAATCACCCCCAGTTGAGAACCCCTGCTTTGAATGTATCTCATTGATTTGATATGTAGTATTTTCATTATTATTATTTTTTAATTCCATTATTTCAGTTTGTATTTCCCCCTTTACCCAACAGGTATTTAATTGAAGGCTTTTTTAGTTTCTAGGTAGAAAGTCTTTATATTATATATGTATTAAATATATATATTTAAATTGTTCTAATTTCTAGTTTGATAGTTTGTGATCAGAATGTTTTTATAATATTTCTAGTTTATGAAACTTTCTAATGTTTTCTTTGTAACCTAATATATAGTCACTTTTTATAAATATTCCATGTGTGCTTGAGAAGAAGGTATATTTTAAATTATCAGAGTACAAAAGTCAATGTATCTCTCTCCTAAAGGTCTACCTTATTGGTTACATTGTTTAGGTCTTCTACATAGTTAGATATCTTTTGTTCATTTGTCTTGCCTTTTCCTGAGAATGATGGGTTAAAGTTTCATTATTAATATGTTTCTGTACATGTCTTCTTGCATGTCCTAAAGTTTCTGCTTTATAACAGTAATTGCGATGTTTTTGGTGGGCTTTTATATCTTCACTGTGAATTGTGGCTTTAGCATTAAAAATACCCCCCTTTTGTTGTATTTAATGCTTTTTGTAGTTTTAATTCCACTTCATCAGATAGCAGGATCATAAATTTCCTTTCTTAATGTTTTCATTTGTCCTGAATACCTTTGCTTGTCTTTTTATTTTTTTTTTTTAAGATTTTATTTATTTATTTGAGAGAGAGAATGGGAGAGAAAGCATGAGCAGGGGGAGGGGCAGAGAGAGAGGGAGAAGCAGGCTCCCTGCTGAGCAGGGAGCCCAATGCGGGACTCAATCCTGGGACTCCAGGATCATGACCTGAGCCGAAGGCAGTTGCTTAACCAACTGAGCCACCCAGGCGCCCTGTCTTTTTATTTTTAACCTTTCTGAGTCACTTTAGATGTGTCTCTTGCATAGAGCTTATACTTAGATCTTGCTTTGTGAGCCAAATTGAAAATCTTTTTCATTTAATATATGAGTTAAGCTCACTCATGTTTATTGATACCACTGATATTAGTCTTTTCTCTGTCATATTGTTTTATATTATAATTTTTATGTGTACAATTTTTTTAAAGGTTTTTTTCATTTTTATTTATTCATGAGAGACAGAGCGAGAGAGAGGCAGAGGGAGAAGCAGGCTCCCAAGGAGCAGGGAGCCCAATGCGGGACTCGATCCCAGGACCCTGGAATCATGACCTGGGCCAAAAGCAGACGCTTAACCATCTGAGCCACCCAGGCGCCCTACGTGTACAATGTTAATCTGTGTTTCTTTCTTTATGTATTGTGTTTGATTTTTATTTCTTACATTTCTTTGGATATTTTCTTAATGCTCCTAGTCCCTGCTTTCTTATTTAACCTTCTATTCTCTGGTTTGTCTGTTTTTAATGGTATATTTTACTCTTCCATCTATTCAATTATCAATGAGTTTATTCTGCTTTCTTCTTTCCCTTTCCATTTCTTAAACATATTTTTAATTGCATTATTTTCTTCACTGTCAGCACTTCTAACGTTTATGTTATTCTTCCACCCTTCTCCTCACCTTTGCTATAGTCTTCAATTAAATATATTAAATGCTTACTGTAAATCTCTTCCTGAAGTTTTCTCAGTCAGCTCTTGGTTGGGTGAAAGTTATCGCCTTGTAGATTCTTTGAGAAGGTTCATGAATACAGTATTCCTGGAGGTCCTGCATATTTCAAACTGTATCCGTCTATAACTTTGCTACTTGAAGGACATCTTGGTTGAGTGTAAAATCCTGGCTTTCACTTTCTTCTCTTGAATTTCTTCAAAAGGCTGCTATATTATGTTGCATGGTGTGTTCTCTTGACAAATTTGATGTCACTCTCATTCTCCTACACTTCAGTTTAGTCTTTATGCCTGCAGGCTATGAGAGTATTTTCTTTGATAGTTTTATTCAAATACATCTTTGAGTTGATTGTTCTGATTCAGTTTTCCCAACTACTGATGGGCCTTTTCAATATGTATACTCTGATCTTATTTTGTTGCCAGAAAGATTTCATAGTTCATAGTTTAAACTATTGGTTCTGTTCCACTGTTTTGTTTTCTTCAGAGACTCTAGTTGGGTCTCTGAACATGTTGGGTCTTCTTTGCCTGTCTTCCATTTCAACCACTTTCTCTCTAAACTCTCCTACTTTTTTTCTCATTTTTATTCTCTTAACTGTTGTTCTGCCTTTTTAAAATTCTACTTATTAAATTTTCATTGGCATCTTGTGTTTTTTTAGCCTTTATCTGTGAAATGATTTTGTCTTTTTCTTTTGTTTCTTTCCTGAGTTCAATCAACTGTCCTTTTTTCTTCCTTCCTTCCTTCCTTCCTTCCTTCCTTCCTTCCTTCCTTCCTTCCTTCCTT
>NW_022589715.1:5920639-6000990 GCF_004348235.1 Phoca vitulina | reverse complement strand
CTTCCTTCCTTCCTTCCTTCCTTCCTTCCTTCCTTCCTTCCTTCCTTTCTTCCTTCCTTCCCTCCCTCCCTCCCTCCCTCCCTTCCTTCTTCCTTTTCACTTCTAGTCTTATTTGAATTTCTGATTCAGAGTGGCTTTTCATGGGGTACCTGGGTGGCTCAGTCAGTTAAGCTCTGCCTTCAGCTCAGGTCATAATCCTGGGGTCCTGTGATTGAGCCCCAGGGAGCCTGCTTCCTCTCCTCCTGCTCCCCACCCCACTCATGCTTTCTCTTCCTATCTCTCTCTCTCAAATAAATAAAATCTTTTTTAAAAAGTGCTTTTCATATCTCCAGATGAATGTTAGAAGATATTTAAATTAGTTTGGAGTGCTGTGTTAGTTTTCTTCTGCTTCACTGTTAGGGTTTTTTTGTTTTTGTTTTTGGTTTTTTTGGCATGATTTTCATCAGCGAAAATGTCCAATTCTCATTTCTATTTTCTTCCTAAAGGTCTACCTTATTGGTTACATTGTTTAGGTCTTCTACATTGGACATTTTCTTCCAATAATAGATTAGGTACATTGGAAGAAAATGTCCAATAATAGATTCTGCTTTATAACAGTAATTGCGAAAAAATAAAAAGACAAGCAAAGGTATTCAGGACAAATGAAAACATTAAGAAAGGAAATTTATGATCCTGCTATCTGATGAAGTAGAATTAAAACTACAAAAAGCATTAAATACAACAAAAGGGGGGTATTTTTAATGCTAAAGCCACAATTCACAGTGAAGATATAAAAGCCCACCAAAAACATCGCAATTACTGTTATAAAGCAGAATCTATTATTGGAAGAAAATGTCCAATGTAGAATCTTGTATGTATGTAGGTCTTCTACATTGGACATTTTCTTCCAATAATAGATTTGTGTGGAGACTGTTTTTCTCTATTTTATTTCCTGGGCAGGTTTTGTCTTGTAATGATTGACAGTAATCCTAGCTCCAGAGAGTTCTTTTCTGTCACTGTACCAAAGTTTAGTTTCTTTAATGATTGGCATCTTGTGTTTTTTTAGCCTTTATCTGTGAAATGAAAGTAGCACTTTTTTTTTTTTTTTTTTAATTAGTGGTGAAGAGATTTTCATGTCTTTCAGTTTTGGGGTTCTCTTTTGTCTTGCAGGGGCACAAGTTTATCCTTCTTGCTGCTTTTTCCCTTCACTATCCAGTCTCTGACAGAGTTTGATAAGCCTCTCCCTTCCCTCCTGCCCAAGAGTAGTGTCACACTGACTGATACCCCCTCAGTATCCATGACTTTTACGTCCCTTCCCTGGGGCAAATACTCTGATCTACCAGGACACACTTAATATTTTTGCACTTGTGATGTATTTTCTCTTCAGGGGATGGAGTGGGGACGATTTTAAGTCTATCTTAGGCTCTTCGTTTCCTCTTCTCTCCACAGTTTTTCCAGATCCCACCCCATTCCTGTATTTGCTCTCTGCAAAGGCTTATAGTGGGACCTTAAGAGATATCTCTTCCAGAATTTGGAGTTTACTTTTCTACTTAAGTTTGTAAATTCCTCTGTCTTCCTGTTATTTTGGAAGCATTACATTTATGTGGTTTTATTGTTCTGGTTGATTTCTACAGCTTCGAGAAAGCTATGTGAGGAGATTTGATTTAGATAGCCACCATTATCCTCAGCTATCTCAAAGTTCTCCACCATATACGTCTTCACAAGCCATTTAGGTATAATGTGGAGCAGGTTTGAGAACTTTGGGTAGGGGTAGAGGATAGGAAAGAAGGCGTTTAATTTAAAACAAACTGATTTCGAGATGATTCTATTTGTGTAGAGATAGTCATCAAACAGATAGTTGGTCTGTACCTCAGGTAAGATATTAGGAATTACTGCTTCTTACTCTGGTAGAGTAAGAATTCCTAGTAAGCTGGAATTAGAGCCATAAATCCCTTTGAGGAATTTCTGCCTTGGTCTAACTCCTGCCTGCATGCTCAGACTCATCTTCCATGAACATGTAAAGGCTTTAGAAAACAGATACTATTGAGAGGTTACCAGGTAAAGTACTATTGTCTGGTGCTTTATTTTATTATATTCAGAAGTTTGGTTGATGTGACTGAGAGGTCTAAATATTAGTCTGAGAACTCAATCACTATTAAACCATTTGGGGGAAAAAAAATCATAGATCAATAGATCAAATCATCTACCTAGAGGGAAATAAAATAATACTGACTTAAATACCATAATTAAGCTTTTTGGCATATTTGTAGTTTATTCCAGTAACCATAGGGCTTATCAAGCAGGTTAAATTCATAAATCCACAAAGATTTATACCAATAACTTTCTAAAGCAAATTCCTAGTATCTACTGTTTTCTTCCGTATCACCTATAACTAGGCTAAAGAACAAATGTATGCATGTTTGTATCTAAATACATCTAAGATAATAATATCTATGTAACAATTCAGTATAACTAATAGAGTTTTCAGAACATGATCTGTGATGAATTTTCCATGTTTTTAAAGTGTTTTTGCTTCCATTTTCTCCCTTTTATAAGAGAATAGAATCTCCAAAAAAATATATATATAGCATTGTAGAATAGTTTAGTAATAGTCATTTACCCAGGTAAACACTTTTCCCAGTTGTATATTTCTATGGTGGCAAGAAAGTGTAGATGATTTCTTTCTCCATTGAGACAATCTGTGGATGGAAAAGATGTTAGTGAAGTAAAAAAAAAAAAAAAGAAAAGAAAAGAAAAGAAGGGTACTCATTTGAAACATGAGAAATTTATAAAGTGGTCAACTCTTTCACTTGACATTTTATTATTACTAAGGCCTGGATTTGCATTCTTTTGAATTAACTGAGAGGCAGTATCGCGTAGTGATTCAAATTGTGATCTCTGGAACCTGGCTGCCTGGGTTCTAACTCTAGCATACTAGCTTCATTTTGTCTCGGTTTTATCATCCACATAATTGGATAAAAATAGCACTTCATAAAATGGTTGTACACATAAGATGTAATTTTCATAGGACAATGTTACTTAAGTGCTAACTATTATCACTATTAGATTATATTAAGATTCTGCTGGATAAAGTGGGGTGGGATTTTTGAGACTTATTCGAATTATTATATTTTTAATTCCTAGACTGATTTATTTAATAATGTTGGCCTTATTTGTTATTTAATATGTAATCCCAATCACTATGAAATTCACAAGTGGGTGAGGCAGGACAGAAAAATTAAATATTTCCATGGAAATGAAGATAAAAGAAAGCATTCATGAAAAATTAGAGAGACCTGTCTTCTTTTTTGTGCTTTTTATTTTCTTTGGGAGCTAAGAATTTAAGGATCTCTTCCTTCATACATACAAAAGCTAAGAGCAATAAATGATGCGACAGAAAGATGTCACTGTTTGTAATGGCAGCGTTGTTCCACAGTCCACATCTACTCTTTCTTCTCTCCACCAGGTGGAAGTATAGCACTTTTTACGTGTCTTGTTCTCACTTCTTCCTAGTTCCCCTAGTGCAAGGGGTGAGGAGGGAAAAGATAAACACTGAAGGCAAGAGTATGAAATGTTCCTTCAGCTGGATTTTACAGCACCATATTTTCATCATTTACTTGAGGATAATGAAAATAGACTAGATAATGTTCCTTTCCACAAATTCTTTAATTCAACTGAGGTAAAGGCAGATCCATTATAAGAAATATAAAAATCTTTGCAGTAGCTGGAAGAACCACATTAAGACAACTGAATTACCAAAATAATGTTCAAATATTTTTAAGTGTATTTAAAATTAATTGGTGGAAATAAATCTTTGGCATCCTGAGTAAATCAGTTTTATGTACGAGACTGTGAGAACATTGTCCTAGATCACTTGATTAAGCTGAGTCATCTTATTTTCCAGGTGTAACATTGTGCTGCAAGTCAATCAATACAGTAATTTAAGTCCTTTCAACTATAATGGAAAAGTATGAAAAATTAGCTAAGATTGGAGAAGGGTCCTATGGGGTTGTATTCAAATGCAGAAACAAAACCTCTGGACAAGTGGTAGCTATTAAAAAATTTGTGGAATCTGAAGATGAACCAGTTGTTAAGAAAATAGCACTAAGAGAAATACGTATGTTGAAGGTAGGTTCACTTTCTCTGTATATCTATAACATCATGGTATTGGATGAAATATGTATGCCAACATTACAATTTGAATGAATTTTAAAGTGATTTTTTTTTCTCATTGGACTTAATTTCTTGGTATCAGCAACTATGGAAAATAAATTGATTATTACTTTGGACTTTTGGCAGTTCTGATATTGAAGTACTTCCATTCTGGTTGGTAAATATCCACTGTCCTAAGTCCTTTGGCCCAGTGTTTACCCACCCCCTCCCCCGCCTTGGCCTTGCTCTGCCTTACACCCCTCCCAAATCCTTCTCCCCACAAACCAGCAACTAAAAGAACATCTCCTGGCACAGGAGCCCACAGGACTGGACCCATGCCCCTGTAGGCATCGATATGGGGTAGTCCTTCCTGCTCTCCACTGGTTCTTAGGCATATTGAGTATCTGCCCCAGCTATGTATACACATTTTCCACAAAGATTTTGTTAGCTTTTTTTTTTTTTTTTTTTAAATAAACTCTATGCCCAACGTGGGGCTTGAACTCAGGACCCAGAGATCAAATCACATGCTCTACAGACTGAGCCAGCCAGACGTCCCTAAAGTTGTTTTTACTCTGAAAGGATTTGACATGTAAGATTCATAAGTCTTCAATGTAAGTGTTTTCCTATCCTAGAACTCTTCTGGTTTTAGAACCATAAAAGAACTTAGGGATGCTTCCCATCCAGCATCCTTATCTTATCAGAGAGGAAACTGAGGCACGGGACAGCACTTCTCAAACATTAATGTGCAGAATTAATGTGGGAATTCCCCAGATGACTTTGCTAAAACACAAAATTCTGAGTCAAAGGTCGGTGGTCAGTCTGAGATGCAGCACTTCCAGTAAACTCCCCGATGGTACAGACGGTGCTTGGTAGACCACACTTTGAGTAATAAAAGTGTGATTTCCTCAAGAACACACAGCTGACGTTTACTTTTTTTTTTTTTTTTTTTTTGACGTTTACTTTTGACACGGGTCATCTTTTTTTAGGAAAACCCCAGAAATCAGTTTTAGAGGAATATAATAATTATCATATTATCTGTCCTTTCAAGTATTATTTACAGCAGGTTTCCTCAAACTATTAATAGTTTAAAATATAAGTTAATACACACGGAGTTTTCAAGATTACATCCATCGTAAAAACCGGTTCACTGTTACCTCACAGCCGGCAGGAGGCGCTGGTTAGCCAGCGGCTTTGTCACAGAGCTAAGCTTACAGGGTGTGTCGGAACTGCGAGTTGTTGTCTAATAAAAGTAATGCTTTTTATCCACCACCTCCCTCCTCCTCATGTCTGCAAGGAAGGTTAACGCTCAGGTAGTACCTCCTGGGTCACAATGCCCAAATTTTAAGAATGGACTTTCAGGTAAGAAGTAGCCAGATCCCACCTCAGCTTGGTGTCTGGGGATGGTTCTCATAATGTACTTCTTGCCAGCTTCGATGTGTTGCCCTCCGCGCACCGGGAGCAGATTCCTTCCACGATAAACTTACCTTACCTTCCTCACATCCTCCTGTTACTTAAATGTGATTTGATTTTTGTCCTCCTTATTGCCTATGTTACTTATACAAGTCACTGTTTTTCTGAGCTAAGTTAATTTCCTTTGCAAAGGGGATATAAATTGCTTATCTACCCAAAGACAGATTCGACCAGGTTAGCTTCTATGAATCCCTTACTCTCCTGGTAAAGCCACTGTTTCCCTTCCATTGCATGGCTTTCAGCGTCGCACAAAGCTGGTTTACCTGTGTGGCCTGTTTCCTCCACTCTGCCTCTCTGCTCTTTCAGGCAATGGCAAATTGATTTTGTGCTTTAGACATATTTAGACATATTTTTAATATGTAATAGAGTCCTTTTTCCCAAACTGTTGAGCACATAGTTGCAGGGTGATTTTTTTTCCCCCTCAAACCATGCTTACAGATACTGAAGTAGAGGATGCTATCGCTATTGGGCCTGCAAAATATTTCTGCAGCTCCTGCTATATACAAAATCCTGTGTTCCCTCTATATAGGTATCTTTCTGAGTAAGTGGCATAGGGTTTGAAAAGTGATGTATCTAATATACTGGGAAAACAGGGAAGATGAGTTATATGTAAGTGGGAGTGATCAGATATCCTGGTTTATAGCTTTTGTCCCGGAGTCCAGTCTGGTTAGCACCCTCTTTCAAAAGCATCCTGGTTTGCATGCTTAATTATATGGTCACCCTAGTTATAGGCAAGGAAACCGTATCTGCCTGTTTTCCTGGGACAGTCTTGTCTTCTATTCCTTACCCTGATGGGATGATAAATTATATAGTTACTCTATGATGGGTTATCTTACTTAATTAGAATTTTTCCTCTGGTTTACAACATTAAACAGAGGCTGCCTTGTGAAATGCTTCAGCTTGAGATAGAATTTAACACATAAAACATCTAAGCATAAGAGAAAACAATAGAATCAAAGAACAGAGCTGAAAACATGATAAATTAAAAACACACTGTGGGGACTCCTACAATAGGAAGTTTAATCAGATTTGAAAGTTGGGCTCTAGTATTTCTGAGAGCCAACACTAAAATTGAGACTGCGTTTAAATCTAGCTGACATTGGGGCGCCTGGGTGGCTCAGTCGTTAAGTGTCTGCCTTCGGCTCAGGTCGTGAGCCCGGGGTCCTGGGATTGAGTCCCGCATTGGGCTCCCTGCTCCGTGGGAAGCCTGCTTCTCCCTCTCTCACTTCCCCTGCTTGTGTTCCCTCTCTCTGTGAAATAAATAAATAAAATCTTTTAAAAATAAATAATAAATCTAGCTGACATTTATATTAAATCCATGGCAATATGCAAGCTAAATGGGGATTGATAATTTTTATAACCTTTTACTCAATAATTCCATCTCCTCTGTCTTTTATCCAGGTTCCTTTATGACTTGGATATTTAGAATTTTCACAAAATCCGTAAAGTATTTATGGTATCAGTGTCCAATATTTTATGTTGTGTACTTTATTTGCTATCTCTGGAGAGATTCAGGCAGTTTAATTACCATCTGTTACAGGTACTTTAGAAGAAGAAGAAAAATGTCTTCTTTTTTTCTTCAACCTTAAAGTAGTTTCTCTTGTGAGTAACCTTAATAAAATTATCCACAAGAGATACACAGAGAATAATAAACAAGGCCTTCTGTTGTTTAAATTGTGAGGGATCTGGGGAGAAACTATCAGGAGAAACAAATAACCGAACTTTGATTTCAATTCCTTTGCAGCAATTAAAACACCCAAACCTTGTGAACCTCATTGAGGTGTTCAGGAAAAAAAGGAAAATGCATTTAGTTTTTGAATACTGTGATCACACACTTTTAAACGAGCTGGAAAGAAACCCCAAAGGGTAAGTAATCTGGAAACTGAGGCTCTGTATGGCCATTCAGTTTCATTATATGTGGGATTAACTGTGGCAAATTTCAGATCTGAAACACACTCCTCTTTCTGCCAAGATGCATCTGCTGGCTACCCTTCTCCCATCTTAGTTAGGATGTGCTCAGAGGGAAATAAATATTAACGTAGAGTAAAAATATTTAGGAAGACAAATCAACTGCAAATATAAATCACAGTGCATTTCGAGGCTAACTTATGTACAGGCAAACCTTGGAGATATTGCAGATTTAGTTCCAGATCACTGCAATAAAGCAAATATTGCAATAAAGTGAGTCAAATGAATTTTTTGGTTTCCTAGTGCATGTAAAAGGTATGTTTACACTATATTGTAGTCTATTAAGTGTATGACAGCATTATGTCTAAAAAACAATTGTACATACCTTAATTTTAAAATATCATATTGCTCTAAAAATGCTATCACCTGAACTTTCAGCAAGTCGTAATCGCTGATTGCAGATCAGCATGAAATATTATAATAATGAAAAAGTTTGAAATATGAGAATTACCAAACACAGAAACTCAGGTGAGCAAATGCTATTGGAAAAATGGCGCGAGTAGACTTGCTCCACATGGGGTTTCCACAAACTTCCAATTTGTAAAAAACACAATGTCTGTGAAATGTAAAGCAAAGCACAATAAAGCGGAGGGCAATAAAATAAGGTATGCCCTCTGAATTCAAGGAATGAACCATGGTTCAATATTAGAATTCATAAAATTCACTAACAGGTTAAAGGAGAAAAAAAAATACATGTGGTTGATAAAATTTGGAAAGGCAGTTGATAAATTCAACGTCCTTTCCTGGTTATTAAAAAAAAACAAAACACCTTAGCAAACTAGGATTAAGATACCTCTGTAGCGCACACACACACACACCACACACACACACCACACACACACACACACACCACACACACACCACACACACACACCACACACACACCACACACACACACACACACACACACACACACACACACCCTCTTCAAATCAACAGCTAACTTTATACTCCATGCTAGAGGAACCACTGTTAAAATGAGAAACAAGGAAGTCAGTTGTCACCACTATAATGTAACATTGTTCTGAGAGCTCTAGCCAATGTAAACAAATAGAATATATAACTTTGGAAGCAAGATTAAATCATCTTTATCTGGATGATAGTATTCTACAAAATCTAAGAGAATTGCCTGAAGAGTCATTATAACCAGTGGAATTCAGTATAATGACTACAGCCCTCCAAACTCCACACACAAAAATTAACAGCTCTTGTATCAGTCAGCACTCTAGAAAATCTAGTGGAGAGGATCTCATTCAAATACCAACAACAAAGAAGTTTAGAAATAAAGATAAAAAGAATTGTTCAGACTCTACATAAAGACAACTTACAAACCTTAACTGAGGTACATAAATGATTTTTTTTAAATAACATATATTTCTGAGTGGAAATATTCATTATTATAAAGATACTGCTCCAATTTATTTATTTATTGCTCAAAAATCTAATCAGAATGCCAATGGGATTTTTTTAACTTGAAAATCAAGTTATCTAAATCAATAAATTTTTTTAAAAGAAGAAAAGGGACTTTTTAACTGCCAAATATTAAATCAATTAGTTTTAGAGATTCCCTTTGACAAAAAGTACCATAAACAAAACTAAAAAAGAAGTGGCAAGTTAGGTAATTTGTTTGCCAGATGAAGAATTAATATCATTTCATTTACAGATTTTGCAAATCAAATGTTTTGAAAGATTAACACCCAGTTAGAAAATATATTCATTTGGGGCGCCTGGGTGGCTCAGTCGTTAAGTGTCTGCCTTTGGATCCGGTCATGATCCCAGGGTCCTGGAATCGAGCCCCACATCGGGCTCCCTGCTCCGCGGGAAGCCTGCTTCTCCCTCTCCCTCTGCTTGTGTTCCCTCTCTCGCTGTGTCTCTCTCTGTCAAATAAATAAATAAAATCTTTAAAAATATATATATAGGGGCGCCTGGGTGGCTCAGTTGGTTAAGCCACTGCCTTCGGCTCAGGTCATGATCCTGGAGTCCCGGGATCGAGTCCCATATCGGGCTCCCTGCTCAGCAAGGAGTCTGCTTCTCCCTCTAACCCTCCCCCCTCTCATGCTCTCTCTCTCTCATTCTCTCTCTCTCTCAAATAAATAAATAAAATATTAAAAAAAATATATATATATATATATATTCCTTCAAAAAAACTTGAGTAGAATCCTACTGTTGTTCCAGCTGGGTGCTAAGGATATAGCAGTAAACAGAACATACAAAAAAGTTGCCTAACTTTATGGAACTTACATGCAATTCCTACATGAAAAAGCAAATCATAAAAAAGAGGAGGGAAATGACAAATACACCTCGGAGAATATGTTTATCCTCCCTATTAATCAGAAAAATTCAAAAATTTAAGATAAGGTACCATTTCTTGCCTATCAAATTGGCAAAGAATTTTGAAAAACCAAAATTCCTAGCATTGTTAAAGTTGGGAATCAGGCACCCTCATTCACAGCTGGAGAGAGTATATAATTAGAATGGAAATTTAGCAGTATGTATGAAAATTCTTTAAGTGGTTTTAATCCTTTGACCAAGACATTCCATTTAGAGAAATTTATAATAATCAGGTGCAAAAAGTTATACATAACAATGTTCAACACATCATTATTTACAATAACAACAAAAAATTGGGACTGACCTAATTTTCCAATAGTAAAGATTTGACTCAATGCACTTTGCTATATGCATACGATGGAACACTATGTATCCAACCCATTAAAAAGGAAGCTGTAGAATAATTCATGCCCTGGGGACATGTTCATGAAATGGTATGTGAAAAAAATGAAGTTAGAAAGTAGAATGTTCAGTGTAATTGAAATTTATTTTGAATTTGTCCCAATATCCCAGCAAATGCACATATTTTACTTTTAAAATAAAAATTTAAAAACCAGTTTACATGATAAATTAATTCATAGTTCAGCTTTATTATGAGTTAAATAGGATTTGTATTGGTTTAGAGGACAGATTGTTCAGCCATCCTGTAAGTTAATTTATAAATTAATGTACATTTTCATAAAGTTAGAAATGTAAACTTCATGTATTGTTCAAGGCCCTGAAAATAAAACATACAATACATACAATACACATACCTGTTTAACTGAACTAACCATCTTTCTCTTCCTTCTATGTACCATAAGCCTTCCTGCCTGTGGAACTTAGCTGATGCTCTTCCTTTAACCTGGAATATTCTAACTTACTCCATTTTCCCTATCTCTATCAGCATCTTGACAATGGGAAATCCTAGGGGTACCTGGCTGGCTTAGTTGGTAGAGCATGTGACTCTTGACCTGGGGGTTGTAAGTTCGAGCCCCGTGTTGGGTGTAGAGATTACTTAAAAATAAAATCTTTAGGGGCGCCTGGGTGGCTCAGTTGTTAAGCGTCTGCCTTCGGCTCAGGTCATAATCCCAGGGTCCTGGGATCGAGCCCCGCATCGGGCTCCCTGCTCTGCGGGGAAGCCTGCTTCTCCCTCTCCCACTCCCCCTGCTTGTGTTCCCTCTCTCGCTGTGTCTCTCTCTGTCAAATAAACAAACAAATTCTTTAAAAAAATAAAATAAAATCTTTTAAAAATAAATAAAATGGGAAATCCTAGATATTCTCAACATCTCAGAGATTCCTCCACCTGGGTAGATTTGCTTCCCTCCTTTGCATAGCCACAGAGTTTGATTTTTATCCCTGTTATGGTACTTGGTACTTCTGCCTTATGTGTTTTTATGTGCATTCTCTCTCTTACTGGATTGTAAGTATTTTGAGTGCAGAATTCATACCTAATTCATCTTAATAGCTTCCTCAGTGTACAGCATTCTTTCATTCACTTCAGGAGTATTTTATTGAGTACTTCTGCTGGTGCAGAGGGTACAAAGATATAGTGGCACAATCCTGCCTTCAAGAAGCTTAAAATCGAATGAAGAGACAGACATTCAGAGTAGCAGTTACAAATGGCAATGCTGATTGGGTTAATGTTGGTACAACTGGAACATCTGCCCGTCCTGGAGAATCAGGGAAAGACGGGTTTAGGCTGAGACTTTACAAAGGGAGGAGTTGGCCGGATGGACAATCTTGGAGGAATGTGCAGAAAGAAGGAGCAAAGCATATACAGGCAACCTCACATTCAGTATGTATTTAGCAACCACAAGGATATCTCTAAGTTGTTGGGTTTTTTTGTTTTTTTTTTTTTGTTTTTAAGTAATCCCTATACGCAACATGGGGCTCAAACTCATGACCCTGAGATCGAGTCTCACACTCTTCCAACTGAGCCAGCCAGGCACCCCCACAGGGATCGCTGAACTACCTACTTTCCACTCTTTTAAGTCTTATCAGTGTATTTAGCAATGCCAGTGTATACACGGGCTTTGGGTCCACCCTGAGACTTGGATCTACATAGGGGAATGCAACTAAGAACAGTGCAAAACACGCCAGTCTTTTTATGAAATGCTGGGTACTTCCACATAACAGTGATTAATTTAAAACACCCATCTACCTTCACTCCCTTCCTAAAACCTACTTAAATAATAGCCAAGAGAATGTAAAACCAGCGAATAGCAAACAGAGGTAAACAACCAGACCGCATACATACCAACCCTATTTGAGCCATTGTTTATTAGGGTAAATTCAGTTTGGAGAATTAACTGGTGTGTGGATATGAGGCAATCAACAGAGGGGACGTGTGGGTGAGCTGTGGGATGGTGAGCTGATGATCAAGAGACCCGAGGACTAACTTATATCATTAAGAAGAGCTGATTTCACACTAAGATGGTGAAAGTGTACTGCTTCCTCTGCTGGATGAAGCCTTTGGTGTCCTCTACATTTTGGATAGAGAAAAAAGCACTTGTCAGATCAATAGCTGCATCAATACTGAGTACTGAGACTGTGTTGGATTTGCTCAAGTAAAGAAACTACATGTATGTGAGGCAGCCGAAATTGGCATCACCTGATTAAGCTTAAAACGATCTATTCTCCTTTCTCTAAGACCCTTCTGTGTTCTACACTAAATACAATGGGTAAGTTAATTGGTAATGGGATAGAAATTGCCTCCCTGCCAGAGGAAGGATTTTCCTTCCCGTTGCATGATGTATAATGGAATAATCCTGCCTTCACGAAGCCTAAGGTCTAATGAGGAATCTGAAATACAAAGGAACAGTTATAAGTGGTTATAGTGTTAGAAAACTACGAACGGGTTTACAAAACTACAGCTGTCCATTCCCCTTCTGGCTGATAGGAACACATTATGCACATCCACGAGTCAGGCTTCAATTTCTTTTTTTTTTAACTTTAGCTTTATTGAGGTATAATTGACATATAAAAGGTTTGAATTTCTCTCTCAGTTAACTGTTCATAGAAAATTTCACATAAGACAGGGTGTGGTTTGTTGGAAAGATGGCCGTGAATCATGAGTACCAAGAAATACATTGGTGAGGGTTGCACAAGCGTCATGTCCCAGATAATGGAGTGAGGAGATCCTTTCTTTGAAATGGCTTCCTGATTTCCGTGGGGATCATGGGATCCCTGGACAAGAGGCCAAGTGGTAGTTCTTCATTTCCAGAATTGCAGTAACAGGCAACAGAGCCGTAGTGATGATCAAAATGGTTTAATTGACCATAGTTTCTCTCGAACCAAAATAGATGGGACGATCACTAAGGTTCTATTTTTCAATAAAAACTGGTGACTAGAGGCTTAACTTGAGTCACCACAGTAGCCAGTTCACAGAACCAGGGCCTGTGACTAAAGGGAAGATGGCTTTCCTTGAGGAATGCCCTGCAATAACATCACACATCTGTTCTTAATTCTTCCTCTTAGCCTGCCCCCAAAGTAGTCTGTAGCCATTTACCAGGACAGTCAGATGCTAGAAAAAGAGAAATACCCTATCTTTCAGGAATTAATGGACAAGTCTCTGAGGGAAAACCAGGCACCAATGACCTTGAAAGCCCCTGCGGTCAGTTTGGAGGGGATGGGGAGCAGGAAGCATTAAGTCTGGTGGTGAATGCAATCTTGACTCAAATCCATCTCACGGTAGTCCTGGTAGGTCCACAGATCCAACCTTGAGATTATTTCTCCATTTCCTAGCTGGATAGTTGAGACAGATACACTAGCAGATGGAGAAAGAGCCAGCTGACTGGTCCACGGAGTGAACACTGTGGTAGGAAGAGCCCAGTAGAAGGGCTGGCATGCTGCTGCTTCTTGACCAAAATAGAAAACTAGAAGCCCACTACGCGTTTGGGGAAGAGCACAGCTTGGCGCTGCCATTACAGACTTTGAGGAGGCACAGTTGGGAGGTAGATGAGTGTGTTGCGTATGAAAAATCCTCTCCAACACTCTATCGCCTCAGATCTTTGGATCTCCTCCTCCTCATTTTACTAATGAATTTCTGGCGTTCAACTTCAATTGCCATAGGCAATCCTTTAGCCAGGTTTCAATCAACCAGTTTAGCAATCAGCTAGACTCATTCCTAGCTGTTCCAGGTCATCTGGTGAAACTGGAATCTCTAGTAAGTGTGCCCATATTGTTATAATCGGCCCAGTTGAAAATTCTGATTCTTCCCTCTGGTCCTACATCCGTGAAATCCATGCTCACAGGCATTCCCCATTGTAAATTAGCAATATCTTATAGTTCTTTTGCTGTGTAAACCTTTTCCTCTGTTTGACTTTGTAATAGGCCCCATGGGATATGTTGAACTCTGACTTTAGTTAAGGTTTAGGGACCTCTCAAGGTCTGAGAAGAATTGGCATCCCCATGCAACACAGCTACCTCAAGTGAGAACATTAGAGGGTTCTCGTCAAGGCAAAACCAGCCTCATCATACGAGTTTGGGGGCTAGTTTGCCTGAGACAGGATGTTTGGTGGGAAGTTGGGGTGCTCTTAATTATATGAATACTCCTGAGTGCCACATTTCAATTCTTGAAGTATAGGTAGCTCTTTCTCAGTTAATTATAACTGAGAAATTAATTAACCTCACATAAGTTAAATCTATGTTGTCACTTAGCATCCTGCAGGATTATTCTCCGTGTTTGATTCTTCAGTCATTTCATGTTATTCCTATAGATCCATGAAGTGAGTCCTAAAGATACAGTAATAACGGGTTCTTTTAGTGCAAGCACTGAAACTTCTGGTTTCCTAACTGCCTTGAATGAAGATATTAAAGCCCTATCTCTGTCCTTTATAAAAATTTCTCATGAAGTTAGAGCCAACCCGCCCCACTTTTCTTGTATTATTTATGTTTCCCGTATTATTCTGTCACACTCAGTCAGGCAAAGGCTTGCCTTGAATAGGCATTTTATTCCAGATGACCACAGGTGATGATTTAACAACTGTTTCATCTCGGTACCCATACCAGCTAGTCCAGTCACTAATGGTAATCAGGTTCTCCTGCCTTTAGACCCGATTAAATCAGATAGCCAGTCCCCAATTCTCAAGGCCTTAGTCTGTGGCCCACATCCGCTTCTGGTAGTGTATTCTGAACCGGTCAGGGTTCAACAACAGAATTCACTCCAGCTGGTTTAAGCAGAAAGGGACTTAGGACAGGGTGCTAGTTTATAAAATTTCCAAGAGTGCCAGAGAAACAAGCTTAGTTAAGTACCTCCTAGATACCAGGTACCATCGAGGCCCCAGAGCCACGGTAGTGAACAAGACAAAGTCCCTGAATGGAAGGAAAGCACAGGGAGGGGAGGAGAATGAACAATGAACACAAAGATCTGGAGGCGCAAACAAGCCGGGCATGCTCAGGAAATGGTGGAAACCAGTGGGGCCGGGGTGAAGTATCTGTGGGAATACGGGAGGAGACAGAAGGGGAAGAGGTTAACCGAAGTGGCGGTGTGAAGGGGATGGCAGACCGGAGTCAAGATGGGCTTGTAGTCTCGGATAGCAAGGGTTGACTGAGGACTCACTTAGTCTCGGGTACTGACAGTGAACTCAGGTTTTCCCCCTGTGAAGTTATGTAAGGAATTAAAGCAAAGCTGATGAGTCCTGATGTCCACAGCAGGACCCCTCTGAGTGACGGAGAGAGCCAGTCCCCCAGCAGTCGAGTCGGCATTCCCACCTCGAGACACCCTTCTTCAGTCTTGAGCTAGGATGTCTAGTTTTTGCTCTCAGGCCTTCACTGTGCCTTGCAGTATTTGTCTCTGCCCTCACCCAGCCTATAATATTTAAACACCGAGTGTCAGCTGACTTCTTCTGAAGGTTTTATTTCACCTCAAAGCACTTTGAAACATGCTGCCTGTGGCTGAATCATGTTGCAATCCTCTATCTTTCTGGAATGAGCCCTGTGCGAATCTGTCTTCTCTCTGATAACTATCTTCTCTTTGTAAGATCGGTGGTATGTGTTTGTAGCTGGTATTTTGTACATACGCTGTGTTGCCTACAATGGAACCTGCCTTCTCAGAGTCGGAGCTGTTCTGTTTCGAGCAGAGCCATGACCCATTCCCATGAGATGCCACGAAACAAACGTTCCCCTTCCACAGCAAGAGCTCGGGACTTTGCTATGGCATTCATTCGTGCCCGGATCCATGTTATCAGCGCTAGAAACCTCAGTTCCACCAGTCTCTGAACCCTCGCCCCTATCTTGTTTCCCGATTCCAGGACTTGATACCCCGTCCCTGCGGTGCTTAGACCCCGCCCAGCATTCCATGTCTACGTGTTTCTCTTGCAGGCCCTTGCAAGGCCTGAAGTCCATTTCCCTTCCCTCCACCGCCACCTCTCTGACCAACATCACCAGATCTCACCTGCATTATTAAATCTGCCCCCCTCATCAACCTCCCTGTCTCCATTCTGCCCACAGAAATCCACTCTCCATATTACGCCACTTGCCTTCTTGAGTCCTTTCAATGACTTTCCTCTAGGCTTAGAGTAAAATCCAAGCTACTTACCCAGATCTCTAAGGCCCTTGGCGGTTAGAGATCTAACAGCCTCACCAACTTCTTCACTCATTTTGGCCACACTGGCCTCCTAATTGTTTCTTCTACCCTCCCTGTTCCTTCTCACCTCGGGGCCTCTTGCTGTTCTCTTGGGGCTCTTCTTTCTACAGGGTCACTGGCCCATCCACTGGCCTCACCTGATCTCAGACCCTCATCCTAAACCTATGGAGATATGAAAGCCCAGACTCTTAGGAGATAGTCTTCCTAATAAACTTAAGTGGCATTGTTCCATTTTTACACATGAGGAAAACTGCAGGCACAAATAACTTGCCTGGGCTTCTAAAACTTGGAAGCAGCGCAGATGAGATTTGAACCCTGCCTCATAGGGCTCAAAATGGCTGTACTATTCTTCCTGTCTCTTATAAAAACCTTTAAGCAGTGTTGTCTCCGGCGTGGCTCTAGGCAAAGAGGGGAGAAAGATCAGCTTATATCAGAATTCAGTGTAGGGGGCACCTGTGTGGCTCAGTTGGTTAAGAGTCTGCCTTCAGCTCAGGTCATGATCCCAGGGTCCTGGGATCGAGCCCCGCGTCGGGCTCCCTGCTCAGCGGGAAGTCTGCTTCTCCCTCTCCCACTCCCCCTGCTTGTGTTCCCTCTCTCGCTGTCTCTCTGTCAAATAAATAAAAGAAAAACAACCTTAAAAAAAAAATTCAGTGCAGGAAATAGAAATGGCTCTAGACACTTCCAGCAGAATGGGATTTAATATTGAGAATTAGGGGCTTTCACAATATTAATAATACTTATTAGAAGAGTTGGAGCCAAAGGGCCGCCACCAGACCATGGATATCAAGAATGTGCTGTCATAACTGTCACCTGAAGTTAGAAAACTGCCCTGAGAAAAATACCTCCACGCACTTGTTGCTCTTTCTCGGCATGTACCGCAGCTTTGCATGGTGAGGTCTTGTAGCTGGTTCGATGCCTGAGTCATACAGAGGCTGTCCCACCCCTCTGTAAGACCCACAACAGCTGCAGGATGAGTTTAGTTTTTAAAAGTGATCTAAACATACGATTTAAATTTCCAAGTATGATAAAACATTAAGGCCAAGTAATGGGTATGTTTGGAACATTCAATCATTTTAAATTTTTTAAATAAAAAAGTCTTACAGTAGACAGCAAAAGACATCTTGTGTCTCGGATTTTCGAAACTCTGCAAACAGCCACCCCATCCCCACAAAGAGGGTTGAGAAACAAACAACACATGGGTAAAAATATTTGCAGCACAAATGCAGACTCCAGTATATATTGAGTCTTCATGAATCAATTTTGTTTTATTTTTTTTAAAGATTTTATTTATTTGTTTGACAGAGAGAAAGACAGCAAGAAAGGGAACACAAGCAGTGGGAGTGGGAGAGGGAGAAGCAGGTTTCCCGCGGAGCAGGGAGCCTGATGCGGGGCTCGATCCCAGGACCCAAGCCGAAGGCAGTCACTTAACCAACTGAGCCACCCAGGCGCCCATGAATCAATTTTGAAAAGGGTAAACAGGCCAGTCAAAAAAGACATAAAGGCCATGAACAGGAAATACTGAAAAGAAGACATGTAATGTCCAATAATCATGTGAAAACAAAAGTCACTAATAGTTAATGAAATGCCAATGAAAACCAAAATGAACTATCTTTTTAGTTTAACCACATTTTGGCAAACATAACATTGGCAAAACTGGGTGTTGGCAAGACAATGAGGAGATAGGGACTTGAATGCACAGATGTTCGGTGGGCAATATGCAACTGAAGTCGCCATCATGGGACAGTGATGTGAGCCATGGAAAGACATCAACAGAAAGTTAAAGGGAATGTAATTGCTATAATTTATAGAGATGGTTACACAAAGTAGACTACTCCCAGACAAGATGTGAGTTGCCCAGATCCCCAGTTCTGCAATGGAAAATACCTTCCAGTATTTCCAGGATCCTACAGGGACAAAAAGCACCCAGCCTCTTATTCTCATGGGACATGTGTTCCTCCTGGCCTCCCCTGGCTGCGTACCTGCCTGCTCACCAGGTGTAAGAAACTGTTACACAATTACAGCATGTACTTGAGTGTGTTTACCACCATAACTGCTGGAAGTCAGTCTTCAAGTATGCCTTTCTTCCTGCAAAACCAGGTTTTAGGTCTATCTGAAGGTCGTATCTGCAGGATCAAAATGTAACATGTGCCTACCATTGGTCCTAGAAATCCCACTTCTAGAACTTGCCTTAAAAAGATAATTGCACAACTGTGGTAAGATGGATGATTACGGATATTCATTGAAATGTTTCTAGGAATAAAATTGAGTCAACCTAATTGCTCACCAATGGGAACTAAGTAAGTAAATTATGACACATCCATATAATAAGACCACGAAATAGATGTGAAAGCATTAGTATTTGTACCTCTATGCATACAAGCTTCCTGAAAGAGGGGGGAGTAGTTGCAGAGAATGAAATGTGTGACTAGCCAGGTATGAGAAAGAGTTCTTCATGGATATACTTTTATACTCTTCATATTTTGAGCCATATGAATGCATTCATTTAAAATTAAAGGGGCACCTGTGTGGCTCAGTCTGTTAAACATCCGGCTCTTGATTTCGGCTCAGATCATGATCTCAGGGTCGAGATTGAGCCCCACATTGGGCTCTGTGCTGGGCACGGAGCTGCTTAAGACTCTCCCTCTCCCTCTACCCCTCCCCCAATCCTGCTCTCTCTCCCCCTCTCTAAAAAAAAAAACTAAAGTTAAAAAGTAAATGCAGAGGAAAAAAAAGTAAATGCAGAGAGAGGCAGAGAGAGGGAAAGAAACAGAGGTGCCGGAAGAGAAAGCCACTTACACTACAGCAAGTAGTTTGGGGTAGCAAGTTTTGAGTCAACACTTTCTATTCCTTTACTTTGCGATACTGCTTGGATTTTTGTGATAAGCATATGCCATTTCTACAGATCTAAAATTTTCAAATTACAAAAGAAAATTATGTATCTATAATGAAAACTACATAGTAAAGCAATTTTCATGAACACATTCAAAAAACTATCTCCAGCACACCCTTTTCACCATGTTTGTTGGCCACAGCAAGCCCTACCCACTCCCTTTCTGGTCCCAGCTCCCTCTCCTGACCCCCCCATCTTAGGAGTTTTCATTTCCTTTTTAATTTTCTTTCCCCCAGAGTTGCTGATGGAGTGATCAAAAGTGTATTATGGCAAACACTTCAAGCTCTTAATTTCTGTCATAAACATAACGTAAGTAACATTTTCCAACATATTTGTCAATTTCTTCTTTTCTTCTAAATAGCTCAGGGATCGCCTTAAAGAACTAAAGATGGAAGGAAAGGAAGAAAGTCACAGAATATGGGAAACGTAATCCATGGCTTTTTTTTTCAAATTTCCATTTGAATTCCATTCCAAATTATTAATTCCTTATGAATTAAATGCTTGTGTAAACTCAGTGTTCCTTTTGCCATCCTACTGGTGATTCCTGTGATCATTTTTAAACTGGGTTAAATAAGTTTGCTGGATAGCAGTGGTGTAACTCCCCATGGCACTTGATTTAATTTTGTTTTTATGTTTTTTGAGCCTTTTATTCTTTAAGAGGCCCCCTTCCAGTATCCCTTTAAAAAATTTTTTTTAGCATTAGTTTTTTAGACCCATAGTTCTCAAACTTGAGCGTGCATCAACCCCCCTGGAGGTCTTATTAAGATACAGTTTTCTGGGCCCACCCCCAGAGTTTCTGATTCCATAGGTCCGGGGTAGGGCCCCAAGAATTTGCATTTCTAACATTTGCCCAGTTAATGCTGAAGCTGCTGGTCCAAGAAACACACTTTGAATACTACTGTGTTCTAGAAATCATTGTGGCTGATTGCTTCCTGTGTGTCACTTAACTTGTTCTTTCACCTGTATTTCCGGTAAATTGGTATTTGTGTCTAGAAACTCGATCATTTCAGGTTCAGTTTTTCAGGCAAGAATATTTCATATGTAATGCTGTACATGTCTTCTTGCATCAACATCATGAGGCTTATGTCAGCTTTGTCCCACTTTTGATCATCTTGAAATAGATAAGTGGCTTCGGGAGCTTAGTTTGATCCTCTCCACTATGATTTTCCTGGTCAGCCTTTTTACTTGATGGCTTTAGCCTTCATTGATGATAGTTGCCTAGATCTAGTATTTCATTAGGGTTAAAAGATGGTGATTTTCAAATTCTATTATTTCTTCTGCATTTATTAATTTGAATTCTATGAAGAAGAACCTACCCTCACAGACTCTGGCTACTGTAAAATACAGTAAGATAAAGGTCTGATTATTTCCCTTGTTTGTCAATACTCAGAGTGATAAGTTGGTATCTTAGCAACCTCCAAGAATGAACAATGAAGGTTTTAGGGGAACGTAGGCATCATTACAAACTCATGGATCTTATATATTTGATGTGTTTCAGTCCTTTGCAATGATAGTTCTCTCTGATGTTCAAATTATCCCATCTTGGGCCAGTGGGAGCTTCTTTAAGTTGGCTTCTGGGAACTTTTGCTATAATGATAGTTTTTTGTTTTGTGTGTGTGTGTTTTCTTTTTTTTTTTAATTTTTTATTGTTATGTTAATCACCATACATTACATCATTAGTTTTTGATGCAGTGTTCCATGATTCATTGTTTGTGTATAACACCCAGTGCTCCATGCAGAATGTACCCTCCTTAAATTAACACCCATCACCAGGCTAACCCATCCTCCCCCCCCCCCCTCCAGAACCCTCAGTCTGTTTCTCAGAGTCCATCGTCTATCATGGTTCATCTCCCCTCCGATTTTATAATGATAGTTTTTAAAAAATAACTCTAGACCTTTTGAGTTGGTGCCTAGACAGAGGCAGTGCCTAGGCAAGGATACAGACTACCACATGGTAAATTTTGATGCCAGCATAATGTCTGTCATAGTCTAGGATTGCTGGAAAAGAATGCAAAATCATGGAAATAAATTTCAATACTTAGAGGAAGCTTCCTTTAGTTTTAAGAAAGTCAGAGAAGAGCTTGTAGGATCAATCAAAAGCTTATATTTTCTATTAATAAAGTATTGAGTTGGGGCACCTGGGTGGCTCAGTTGGTTAAGCATCAGACTCTTGATCTCAGCTCAGGTCTTGATCTCAGGGTTGTTAGTTCAAGCCCCGCAATGGGCTCCATGCTGGGTATGG
This sequence comes from Phoca vitulina, assembly GCF_004348235.1. NCBI lineage: Eukaryota > Metazoa > Chordata > Mammalia > Carnivora > Phocidae > Phoca > Phoca vitulina. The sequence continues at coordinate 5,979,390 of NW_022589715.1, read as the reverse complement.
AGCCTACTTTAAAAAAAATAAAAATAGAAAATATAGAGAAATATTGTTCACAAGATACATAAGCCTGGTTTTCATGATGCAAATGCTTTCAAATACTTACTAAAGATGTTGCTGAATTAAAACCACATCCCAGGGCACCTGGGTCGCTCGTCAGTTAAGTGTCTGCCTTTGGCTCAGGTCATGATCCCGGGGACCTGGGATCGAGTCCCACATTGGGCTCCCTGCTCAGCAGAGAGCCTGCTTCTCCCTCTCCCTCTGCTGCTCCCCCTGCTTGTGCTCACTCTCTCTGTCAAATAAATAAATAAAATCTTTAAAAAAAAACTAAAAAAATAAATAAATAAAACCATGTCTCTGTTACTTTCTACCATGCTATCAAAGGTATTAAAGTTTACCTAAGGTTCTTGTAGGAGTCTTATGGGTAATTAAAATGATTTTTTGAAGTTCTGTTTACCATAAGTGTTTGTCCTTTATCTCTATATAGTCAGACACTTTCCTGTGTACTAGGTTATAAACTTGAATGCAACGTCTGGGCTGATTTATCTTTGTATCTCTTCAACACCTAGCATAGATCTTTTTATATAAAAGGTGCTTGCTCAATAAGTATTTATTGAATAGCTGCATGCATGAATGAATGAATGAATGAATGAATCAGTCAATCAACTTACCTACTGATTGTGACTTACTATTCCCAGCAGACCCAAACATTATTATAGCTCAATGCAACTGCCATCATTTCTCTGCTCAGAACAACACGTTCTGTATCTTAAGTTTTAAAACCTCCAATTGATAATCCATGACCTCTATTAAAAATGGATAATTTTTCAAACTTCCCTCCTCCAACATGGGAATTACTTCTGAATTCTGGTTATCTCATTTTCTTATGCTATGGTAGGCCTTTGTGTATCTTTTTATCTATTACTAAAATGCATGCAAAGGAAAAAATTTAGGTCATATGTAAGCTGTTACAATACTACATCTAAAACCTTTATCCTCGCCTTATTTTTAAAGGAACCCTCATGATACTCTCAAAGAATAGAAAAGGCAATCTGACCCAATGGTGTTGCTGAAAATTCACAGCTTTCAACCTATGGAGACCATGACTACCTTATTATCTCCAGAGTGGTGATCCTAACCAAGACAAGGAAGGTTAAAGTTATAAGGGATTAAGGCCTTATTAATAGGGATCACCTTGGAGCTCATTAGAAATGCAGAATCTCAGGCCCACCTTAGATCTACTGAATCAGAATCTGCATTTTAACAAGATCTCCAGGAGATTCATGTGCACATTAAATTTTGACAAGCACTGGATTTAAGAAAGTACCTATTCATTTTGTTTTTTCTTACCCTCTAATATTGCTAGAATGAGTTAACTAAAGTGACCCATTTAGAATCATAATGAACTCGTGGATTTTTATATACCTGATATATTAGACAAAAAGAAGTCCATTGCAAAATGACAAAACTACAGTGACTTCCAAGATATGTGTATCAGGCTGCAACATCCATCATCATCTTATTTATACTAATGTTCTGGTTGTGAAGAAGGAGGTCCTTTTCCTCACTGCTGTATCAGTAACCATCTCTAAACCTCAAGAGGACAACCTTCTCAGATAATAGAGACCAATTATTTAGGGGCACCTGGCTGGCTCAGTTGGTGGAGCGTGCAACTCCTGATTTTGGGGTCGTGAGTTCGAGCCCCACACTAAGTGTAGAGATTACTTTAAAAATAAAATCTTTAAAAAAAAAAAAGAAAACTTATTTGATCAGGTATTACAAGAAGCAATTTGTGAAAGTTCTGGAGTTTATTAAAGTTGAGGGTCCCGCTACCTCTTCTTGTTGACTTGTGAGCCAGTAAAAATGAGATTACACATTAGCCACAGTAACCCAACTTGAACATTTTCTAAAAGCTGTGTATGCAACCCAAGTTATTTAAAAACAAACAAACAAACAAAACCCTGCTTGTGTCACACTGACTTGCAGGTTTCTTGGTGTTTGGTGGAAAGCAAGCTGACCGCTCGAGGCACTGCCGAATGTGCACAGAGTGTGGCTTTGCAGCAGAGAAAGCGAATGTTGTAGGATTAAGCGGCTTCCGTTCTCCGTGCTTGACTTCCTACTGTTCCAGGCATTTTTACTCTCTTTTGCTTTCTTCAGTATCCTCTTCCTCTTCATTAGTAGCTTCTCTTACCTGCATCTACACCAGTAAGTTTTCTGTTTCTTTGGGACACATCAGTACTTCATTTGCCTTGGTATTTTTTTGGTTGGAAAATAAATTGCTAAAAATTTTGCATGGATTTGCACTAGGTCCAAAAATCATATTTAAGTAGACCAAAAGACAAGTGTCAGTGTAAGTCCATTTGCCTGATGATGCCACACGTAGTCCAGAAATTTTAGAATTTAATGCAGACTCTTTTGAGGAACATAACCTAATCCTAGTAAATCACCAACTATTGTGACTAGGACTCAGAGTGTTAATCCAAGTTTCATAAATGTGTTGCTTAAATGGTAGGACCTCAAAACTATGTTGGTTTATATTATAGCAATGTCTTTTTTTAAAAAAATTAATATCAAAGGCCTTAGGACTCTAAAGAGGCCTAGAAGTTTCTTCTGTTGGTCATACAAATTATGAGAGAGTTGACAATAATTGAGACTAACTAGGAACAAGCTTCTGTTACCACTGCCATTTTTGTGACCTAAAATGAATTTAGGACTCAGCCTTTTATCTTCCCAGATAGCTACCATAGAAGCAAAGAAAAATTACTTCAGAATTGTCAGTGTGGCAGGAATATATACAAGGACTGATAGCACAGCAGAGGAATGAGGCAAAAGGAGTGGATTACTCTGACAGTCAATCCAGAGACCCTGTCAGTGGCCACCTGCAGTCACAAGATTGTGGCAGGAATGAAATAATTCACGTGCAAGGACTTGAAAAGGACGGAGCTCTAGAGGAAGGCTGAGCTGCAGAAGAACAGCATCAGTTTTATCCGTTGGCTTGTCTGGGAGGAAGGACTGGAAAGATAAAGTGCTGAAGAATAGGGCCTGAGCTGTATTCTTGGAGGGCCTCCACACCATGGAGCAGCCATTTCTGGAAGAACAAGGAGTGCGGCTCATGCAGCCTGCCTGCCTCCTTACCCCAGTGTGGCCCTCGCACGTCCAGCAAGGAGTACGTGCTCCATTCAGGGTCTTTACAGTGATACAGCAAGTTGTAAGGTCTCTGCCTACAGAGGAATAAGGGGAGCCTCTGTGAGGGGAGAACGCCTCACAGGGGTGTCCTGCTCTCCCAGGATAGACCCCAGCAGACAGCGCTGTGTGGTCATATCCCAGGAGAGCTGCTAATCCTCCCAGGTTAGCTTAGTGCTGAGGAAGAGTGGCAGTGGTCCTCGTCCCAATGCTGAAGGCTCAGCGTCTCTTGAGAAGTAGGTGACCGTACCTCCCAGCTTACCCAGGACAGTTGTGGTTTGGTCCTGTTTTCCTGGCGTAATTACTAATAGTGCTCCTTTCATACATCCCAATTTGGGCGATAAATAATATGGTCACTCTAGTTACAGGCCAATTTTTAAGCAAATTTTCTTTGTTATCATTCAAATGTTTTTCCAGTTTCTCAAATCTGCAATACTTATTCAACCTGAATTGAGATTCTTGGGCGGCAGTTCTTTTCAGAGATACATCGAGTCTAATCTCATCTAGGGCTTTACCTCTTGCAGTTTAAGTAGAGACCAGTAAAATGTGGAAGAAATAATTGTATGACACGACCTTCTCAAAAAGAAAAAAAAGTTTTCTTATCCAACAATTATAATTTCAATTTCTTTGCTTATATAGCAGCATTTTGATTTTTCTTCTTTTGGTGTGATAAGATTTATGAGTGAAAATTTGCCAATTAAAGTTCTTTTAGAAAAATGAAGGAAGAGCATATTTGTTTTTATCTCATAAGATATGTTTATCATCTAAACTAATATTTAATGTTTATTATGCTTTGTCATTTTGATGACTCAGAGAAATAATCAAATATTATCTTACAGTGTATTCACAGAGACGTAAAACCTGAAAATATTCTAATAACTAAGCAAGGAATAATCAAGATCTGTGACTTTGGGTTTGCACGAATTCTGAGTAAGTAGCAATTTTTCACTTATCCAATTCAGATGATTATGAAATGATATAAACTCTTACTTTAGATATTGAACGGATGCTAAGTGTGACAGACATTGTGATTATTCAAAGAGGAAAAGTTCAGTTTTACCTTTTAGCCAGTACCTTAGTGTGCACTGCAACTCCGCTCCACTCCACTCCAATTTATTGGATGTCATATTTATGTGCTTTGCCTCGTAGAGGAAAAGAGTTATAAGATGCATTTCTGCTCTTCATGCACTTACAATCTGAAGTAAAAGAAACAAAAGAATAATACGAGATGGTTCGCAGGGAAGTACCAAAGTGAGGGTGCAGATGGTTCCCTGGAGGGAGACATTACTGTGCCCCAGAGAGGTCGGGAAAATCCCATGGGGTTGGTAAGACTAGAAGAGTAAACAGAAAATTAAGGAGAGGCTTCAGAGACAGTGCTAAGAAAAAGGAAGTCATCCCAGACAGGGGGAACCAAAGGGAAAGGGGAACAGATCACGATTTCTCCCTGAATCTAGAACTGTGCGGCAGGCAACAACACGCGTTAGCAACAACTCACTGCAAGGTGGGTGTGCACACAACCAGTTTCCTGGTAGGACAGACGCAGGTAGCTTCACAGTGAACCTGGAAGTTGGTTTCAACTTGAGGTTCCACTACAGAAATCCTCATTCCCGCCCCCCTCTGTGTGGGATGAGACTGATGTTAACTAAGACGAGGGACCCCTGGGAGTTGAATTGACTGTCCGAGCGCACAGCGGAAGTACTTGGGCAGCTGGTGCCTCGCTGCCACAACAGTGAGAAGTATTGGGGCCTCGGAGTTACTGTAGCTTGCCCGAATGCCTGACCTGCTCCCGGGAGTAGGTCACGTGTCACGGGAATGTGACCCCCCCTCACCCCGATCTGACTGACGCATTTGCAGTTCCAGGAGCCGCCTACACCGATTACGTGGCGACACGATGGTACCGAGCTCCTGAACTTCTTGTGGGAGATACGCAGTACGGTTCTTCTGTAGATGTGTGGGCCACTGGTTGCGTTTCTGCAGAGCTTCTGACGGGCCAGCCACTCTGGCCTGGAAAATCAGATGTGGACCAGCTTTATCTGATCATCAGAACACTGGGTAGGAGTTGCATTTTATGGCTTCCAGAGTTGCTCGATTGTTACAGCGATAGGACATCACTGTAATGAACAACAAGAGCTTTCTTGCTTCTCCGAAGTGCTACTCTGTTGCTTGTGCTGGGTTGTCACCAAAGTCCAGCCATTTTCTCCATGTGGAGCCGTAACTCTGCTCAGTGAGGAGCTCTCAGGTGCCTTTCCAAGTCAAGTCAATTAGCCTTGGATAAACTATCCACTTACTTTCCGTCAGGCTAAGATAGGAACAAGGATATGAGTCATCTGCACAGAACAGACTCTAAGAGATATTTGATCAAATGTCATTTCTGCCCACTGCAAAGGAGGGGTTTCCCCCCTTTACTCTAGAGCAGGGGTCAGCAGACTTTTCTATAAAGGGCCCGATGATAAATATTTTAGGTTTTGTAGGCTATACTGTCTCCGTTGCAACTCCTCAACTCTGCTCCTTCGTACAGCACTTGAGAATTTACAAGTTACTTTCGCACACATCATCTCTTCCAGTCTTAAGAAAAACCCATTAAGATCAGTGTAACATTTTTAATTGTGCCTATGTTACAAATGAGGAAACTGAGGCTCAGGGAGCTTCCATGATTGGCCTGAAGTCCTACAAGTTACATGCAGAGCAGGAATGGGACTCAGGGGGCCTCTCTCATAAGCTTCCACCATGTGTCAGCATCCGTGGCAGTTGGAAGAGGACATGACCCAGAAGGTCGGCTGCAGCTTCACACGAAGCAGCATGGACACAAGGAAAGCGACATGTCTACACACCTGATGGGTGTTTATTAATTCCTGCCCCTGGCCTGTCCCGGCAGCCCGGCTGCTGGGCGATGGAAGCACTGCTGTGTGGTCTGATGCAGGCCCCTGTTTGGTTCCAATGCATTCTTCCGGAGAATTCTACAGCATGAAAAATGTAGGGTAGAGGAGCACCACAGGCCACGCGTTCAGTATATATTGTTTGATTGATTTCCCAGAAGGACTGTGGAAATTTACATGCAGCAGACATGAGACAGACCTGAGGGTGAATCCTGCGTCTGTCTCTTAATCACCATGCGAATTTAGACAGGTTATTGAACTTCTGAGCCTCATTTTGCTCATTAAAAATAGCAACTGCTGTGAGAGAGTTATGCGATCACATGTGTAAAGCCCTGAGCACGGTTTTCTGACCTCCGCGTTTGGCGGGGGGGCTGAGTGGCAGACTGAGCCGCCTGTGGTAAAGCGAGTTGCGTGGGAGGCCTGCCCTGCCCTGAGGAGGCCTGTTTTTGCAGCGACTCGCTCCTCCCGAATCGGGAAGGAATGATCAGGCTCAGTATTTCTTGTGTATCTGGACCTCAGAAGTTAACCATTTAAACACTTTTATTTTTATTAAATTTGTCATGAGGTACATGGTTTGTATTTTGCAGGAAAACTAATCCCAAGACATCAATCTATCTTCAAAAGTAACCAGTTTTTCCATGGCATCAGTATTCCTGAGCCAGAAGACATGGTAAACTGCTCAATCTTGGATGTTTTATTATTTGTGTTGCAACTTTCTTTAAAAGGGTATTTTTCACAATATCTGTACTTTTGGCTCCTGTTTTCCTTCTGGCACACTGAGACAGATCAAAGAAGTTATATAAAATGGCATAAATTAACCAAGAGAATGCTTTAAAAGTCTACTTGCCCTATCTAGTCAAAGATTAACTTAATGTTAAATTTGAAGCGAAACTATATTTAGTTCCTTACATAAATACCTTGATCCTTTTAGTCAAAACGCTCGGCACCTTCCCCTGAAATAATTATCTATTGTTAAACAGTACTTACTGTAGTCTTCTCTATTTTTTCAGCTTGTAAAACAAAGCCCAAGTCCATAAAAACCATTTCTTCACAGCGGATATTTTCATGTGGAAAGTCATTCTACAAAATGACCCTCGTTGTATCCAAATCAAAACTGCAGACCACACTGATCATTGCTATGCTCTTGCTGTGGTCTTTGCCTTTCTTTGGGAATGTGTCCATGACTACTTGCCATCTTAGTCTCTACAGACATTGATCTGTCTGTGTCACCTAAGCGTGGGGTATGATTTTTAAAGCTCCAGGTGGTCTAAATTCTGCCTATAGAATGAAAGGACTGTCAGAAGAGGTGTGTGCCCACATTCGGGCTGTGTGTTGGTACGAGAGTGGAGCAGGGATGGGGAAGTCTGTAAAGCCACATCATGATTTATGGCTGTGGGAACAATCTGAGGTTCGAACAGTCCCAACTATTTCTAGACACCTTGTTCATTTTAAATTCGGTATTTCATGTAATACGTTGATATATTATAGATTTCTTTCTTTTATGTTTGTTAAAGCTTTTTTTTTAAAGGTTTATTTATTTGAGTGAGAGAGGGCACGAATGAGCGAGTGGGAGGGTTGCAGAGAGAGAGGGAGAGAGAAACTTTAGCAGACTTCCATGCTGAGCATGGATCCCAACCCGGGGCTCCATCCAGGACCCTGAGATCATGACCTGAGCCGAAACCAAGAGTCAGCAGCTTAACCAGTTGTACTGCCCAGACGCCCCTATATTTGTTAAAGGCTTTAACAAATATAACAAAAGGTTAAAATTGAATTAACAAGGCTAGAGGTTGAATTACAAAAGAATATTTATGTAACAGTTTAGTTTAAATACAAATTCACAAGTACCTGGTGCCTAGTTAAAGGAGACTATTACCCAGGCACCTGTGTGGCTCAGTTGGTTGAGCGTCTAACTCGATCTCGGCTCAGGTTTTGATCTCAGGGTTGCGAGTTCAGGCTCTGCGTTGGGCTCCACACTGGGGGAACAGCCTACTTAAAAAAAAAGAAAGAAAAGTTCAAAAAAATTAAAAAAACATAAAGGAGACTATTACCATTATCTTTGGAGCTTCCCCTTCCCTATATGCTCCTCCCTTGATCCCATTCTCTTCCTTCCCTACTATTCTGAATTTTGTGTTTATCATTCTCTTGCTTTCTGTAGTGCTCATACACATGTAGTTCAACACATTTTCATTAATGCTCAAAGCATCCCCATAAGTACATCTGCACAGATATTAAAGTACTGTTGTAGGGGCACCTGGGTGGCTCAGTCAGTTAAGCATCTGCCTTCGGCTTAGGTCATGATCCCAGGGTCCTGGGATCGAGTCCCACATTGGGCTCTCTGCTCAGCGGGGAGCCTGCTTCTCCCTCTGCCTCTGCCTGCAGCTCCCCCTGCTTGTGTGCGCGCGCTCTCTCTGTTAAATAAGTAAATAAAATTTTGAAAAATAAAATAATGTTGTAGGATTTCAGGGATATTTGGAACTCACATTCACCAAGCATCAATTGCAAGACATGTAAGACATTGTGAAATTAAGAAAATAATTCCAGTTTTTGTCTTTTAAACCTTTATACTATAGTGTAAAATTATATAAAAATAGGACTTTAAAAAAAGTCCTTAAAAGGAATTATCTAACCTACTAGGGGAGGTCTTTCTCCAAAGTGTTCTTATTTCTAATATATTCAAAATAAACATAACTTTGTTGTTATGTAACATTGAAATTCTTTATTTTGTTTTCTAGGAAACTCTTGAAGAAAAGTTCTCAGATGCTCATCCCATGTCTTTGAATTTCATGCAGGTACTTAAGAATTAATTATAACCATTATTGACAGCAAATTGTAATAATTGAAGCTGGTAACTCTGGGAGGGATTGACAGTAGGGCAAATAATGCCAAGTAGTCATTCAACATATTAAGGAACTGTAAAATAATTATGGTTAAAGAACATTAGTAGTTGAAGTAGTAATCTTTCTAACATATCCATTAAAACTAGTCAAAGACAGAAGAGTATAATTAGCATTTGCTGTGATGAACACCATTACTTCTTTTGCATTTATTAGGAAATTTGACTGTTAAGTCAGTATATTCAGACTATGGAAATTTATGAGGATGAATGTTTGAAGGTCTAGAACTGTACTGTCCAATATGGTAGTCACTAGCTACCTATTACTGTTGAACACTTGAAATATGGCTAATTTGAATGAAGATGTACTAGATTTCTATGAAAATTACTATAAAAAAGAATATTAAATATTTCACTAAGAAGTTCTAGGATATTAATTACATGTTGAACTGATAATGTTTTAGATACATTGGGTTAAATAAAATTTAAAATCTTTTTTTTTTTAAATTAGTAGACCAGGCAAACTCAGAGACATGCAGACACCAGATATAGCTCTTTCACTAGGCCCAAAAGAAATAGTCAGACAAAGGACAAATTCTAATAAAAAGCAGAAGAAATTCACCTGTGACTAGTCTGCCATTCATGCTTGACCAACTGACCCATGCTAGAAGATGTGACTCTTACCTCCACTGTGGATACTGAAAGCTCTTAGTGGAATACGGATGGAGATATCAGTAAAGGTATCTATCTTTAGCAACCAATTAAGTTCTATCTATAGCAGTGGTTTCCATACTATTCATCAGAATGACGACTCATCAGAATGAGCTTTTTAAAAATATACATTCCAGTATCTAACCTCAGCGTTACAGAAGCAAAATCTCTCTGTATAGGACCTTGGAATTTGTATCTTTAAACATCCCTCTAGGTGACTATGGTACACAGCCTAGCTCAGAAGTCATCTGATCTAGAAGGCAGAGCCACCTGGATGACCTAGAGTCAATTGTGTAGACCTGCCATTGTGCTAATGGTGGTCACTGTCAAGGTGCTATCCAAGGTGCTGGATTCCTTTGGTCTGAGTCCTCCTGAAAGCCTGACACCTCTGTGCCCTCAGACTGCACTGACCAGTGCTTCACTGGCCCTCCGCTGCCTTCTCTCTGTCTCCCTGCTCTGACCTGCCTTAACCCAGCACCCTGAAGGCCCTGTCCTAGAACTTCAATTTCCCAACCTTGTTCTGGACAGGTTGTTCTGACCCATCTGCAATTTAGCAAGACCTCCTGCGGGGAGGGTATCTGTCAAGCACCGCAAACCCAACCCATTCTCAGGTGTAGGCCGAGCCTTCTGCTAGTTACTTCTCTAACTAACGAGAGAGAAAACTTCCTGGAAGGCAACTCCAGGGGAGAAAAACTCTAAGGTATAGGACAAACTCCCTGTCCTCAGCTCCAAAGGTGAAGTGGCCTGTTTGCCTGCCCAGTTCTGGATGAAGCTAGTTTTGTCGCTCAACCATTTGATTTATACCTGTAATGTCTGACCTGAGACCCAAGGATTCTCTAAGTGCATCAAGGATTGTGCTGTTCCGTGGGTCACACCCTTTCTCCTAGACTTCTGCCCCAGGCTAGATGAAGGAAGGCTTTCTTTCACTAATTGCAATTGAGACATCTTTAATAACAAATAAAAACCAGCTACTATAATAGGTAGTCATCCCATGGGACTAGGCCATCATCTATGCAGGCACCGGCTCAAATGCATGAAGTGCCAGCCAATGACTGTGCCAAAGTCAGTGGTGGCATGGAGTAGCCAACCTATGGCAGAGCTTGTGTGTTTCTCCTCATTCGGTTTTAACTGAGACAACAGACACAGTATTATGTATTTCTCAGTTGCTTTCATAGCCATAACATCCTATCACTGTATTAGTTTAATCTGGCCAAAGAAGAAGTCTGTAGGCTCTTGGAAATATTTTTAAGGCTTTTCTATGAAATCTGAAGTTTCAAGAAAAGGATCCTGACATGTACTTTGCAGTTCCAATTTCTTGTCCCTCATCATAAAAACCTTTCCTGGGTTGGGAACACTCTGATCAGGGAACACCTCTGAGAATTCATCGGCCTCTTGGTGTATAGAAAGGTATTAATCCAGGCTCAACAACTCAGAAGCCTCAACTCCACCCAATTCATCTCACTGCTCCTAGAACTAACAAAATAGGATATAGTTCTAGCCCAGGCCCAAGGAACAGCTCAGCATTAGCAGCTTATTCTTAGAATCTAAAAATGTTCTTTAAACTAAAAACCCATAGGTATTTAGTAGACTAGATTTCAATAGATTGAAAGCCCATTAAAGAAAGTGAATGAATTCAACATATGATTGGAAATAAAACTGATAGGACTTCGTTATGATTCAGATCTGGGGAGTGAGTAGAGGAGGGCGGTAACCATGAGATATCTGTACCAGTTTCCTAGAGCTGTTGTAACAAAGTGCCACAAACTGGGTGACTGCAAGCAACAGAAATTTATTCTCACAATTCTGACGACTAGAAGACTCAAATCAAGATGTTGACAGGGCCATGCTCTCTCTGAAGCTTTTAGGGTGGATCCTTCCTGGACTCTACCAGCTTCTGTTAGCCCCAGACATTCTTGAGCTTATGACAGAACTCCAATTTCTGTCTCTGTCTTCTGGTGTTTTCTCGATGTCTGTCTTTGTAGTGTCTTCCCTCTTGTAAGAACACCATCCCATTGGATTAGGGCCCACCCTATTCCAGTATGACCTTATCTTAACCATTTACATTTGCAAAGACCCTATTTCCAAATAAGATCACATGATGAGGTATTGGGGGTTAGGATTTCAACATAGTCAATCCGTAACAGTGCCCTTGAGACAAATCAGAACTGTTAAATAGGCCGCTGTTAAGTAGGCCGCTGCATATGTGGGTCTGGAGTTCAAAGGAGAGGTCTGGACCAGAAATATACATGTGGAAGTCTCTGATAAACCTTAATAATTGAAGACTTAAGAATCAGTGCAATTAGCTAGAAACAGAGAGGAGAAAGGAGAGCCTAGGACTGAGCCTGGAGGAGTTCCACCCACCCCTTGTGGAGAAGGTAAACTAACACAGGCTGGTTTGAGAAGGGGTGGTCACGAGGTAAGGAGAAGGGAAGGGAGGCATCAAGAAGCCAAGGGACGTTTCGAGGAGGAGGATGTGGTCAGTCACGTCTGACACTGGAGATGAGAACACGGTCTACCTATTGGATTTGTGAAGATGGAAGTCATAGGTATGAACAACAGGAGTCACTTAAGTAGAATGATGGAGGCAAAAGCCAGAACGAAGTGATGAAGAAATAGACCACCACAGTTTATATTCAGAATCCTGGAATATCAGTTTTTCTGTGCTGGTTACAGTCCTGACAGTGTTAGGCTTTGAGGAGACAGACCCCCAATAGCAGTTAGACTTAATTATGGTACGGATCATTAACATGAGGGTGGGGTGGGATCTGCTTGGAGCAGGTGATGCTCTGGAGGGACAGGTGAATCTGATTATGCTGATTATGCCGAGGAGGGTTGTTTCTTAAAGCCAGGTCCAATCAGACACGGCTCTGAAGAGCAGGTGAGACTATAGGGGTGGCAGCATTTGCAGGGATCTCAGAGACCTGGGGTCAGCTGGGGTTAGGGAGGAATGGACAAGACAGGGCAGCCTCAGTCAAAATAATTATCTGGACACCCAAATGCCTCAAACTAAGTCTGTTATGTTGATAAGTTTTATTTTTCTTTCATGGCCGTAAGGCAGGAAATTTCAGGTCTCTTGTGCCTGGGTGTTCTAAGACTTTTCTAATTTCTTATGGATCATAATCTGTCTTTCTTCATGGGAAAAGCCCCATTCTCTGGCCAAAGAGCATCAGGGCTTCTTGAAGAAAATCTTTGTGACGGGACTCCACCAGCCCCGCTGCTGCCAGAGTCCTCCCTTCTCTTGGAGGCAAAGCTAGAGGCTTCTAGTAGCCTCTAGTAGCCCTAGCCCTCCCCCAGTGCTTTTGACTGATCAGGAACTGCATTTACAACAAGTTCCCAGGTAATGCTGATGCAGCTGGTCCTGGGATCACGCTTGGGATCACACTTGAAGTGTCACGCAAACTATGTGCTTTGACAAGTGATGAAGAGGTGTCATTGGTAGAAACACCTGATCTACGGGATGCCTGGGTGGCTCAGTCAGTTGAGTGTCTGCCTTCAGCTCAGGTCATGATCCCCGCATTGGGCTCCCTGCTCAGCGGGGAGTCTGCTTCTCCCTCTCCCTTTGCCTGCCCCTCCCCCCTCTTATGCTCTGTATCTCTCTCTGACAAATAAATGAAGTCTTTGGGGAAAAAAAGAAACACCTGCTCTAGTTGTAGCCCCCTTCCAGGGACACTGAATGTTCAGTTCTACCCTCAAGACTTTGAAATGGCAAAAGAAAAGCAATTCTAGTTATTAACAAGTTTCAAGTACTTGGTAATATACAAACCTGAAGATTTTCTAAACTGGTATTTGCTCTAACAAGTTATTCAGTTTCAGGTCACAGTAACAAAACAGGCCCCCCTTTTAATACTTTCTTTTCTTCCAAAGGAGTGTCTGAAGATGAATCCTGATGACAGATTAACCTGTGCCCAACTCCTGGAGAGCCCCTACTTTGATTCTTTTCACGAGGACCAAATTAAAAGAAAAGCACGTACTGAAGGAAGAAACAGAAGACGCCAGCAGGTACCTCTGTTCAAAAGTTAAAGTGCTATAAAAATGATTCTTTTTTTTTTCTTTTTCTACTTTTCAAAGTGAGACTAGGTAGACACCAAGACCTTTCTTTGCACTGGTTTAGTTGTATTTGTTTATCTTAATAAATTTTGGTGATTGATGAAATAAAGCCATAAAACTATGAAAATATCCAAATCTGTTGCAAAATCTTATTCCAAATATACTTGAATCAAAGTATTGCTCAACTTTTTGCCATGCTGATTGGATAGTTCATATACCCAAAATACAACAACTTCATACAATAAAACCCTGATTACAGCAGGACTGAGTTTGAACGTTACCAAGGAAAGCCCAGGACCCTCTCTCGCCTCCAGACACACTATAAAGGAAACTCAACTCTTCCCGTCTTATTACCAATGGCAGGCACCTAAGCCTACCTTCCCTAGGCTTTTCCTCAAAACCAAGGACAAGCTCTGGCAAATACTAAGAGATGAAACTCAAAACGCCTAAGAACCAAATTCTATCCTAAAATGTGCCAGTATTGTAGAATAATATGATGAATATGACAAACCTTGATTTTGCAGTTTCTTAGGTGACTGTTGCTTTACTTGGTTTCAGAAAAACTTTGAGGTTAAAACATAAACCCCACGGAAGTAGGTTTGTTTTGGTTTGGGGTTTATTTTTCATCTTGTGTCCCCAGCACCTAAAACAGTGTCTGACCTATAGAAGGTACCCGGTAAATATTATCCAAATAAATAAATAGCTGAACATTGCTTATTAATAAACAAAGATGTAACTTTCAAGTTACCAGACGGACAATCATCCCATTCTATGTTTGCTTCAGCTTCCACCTTTGATCTACTTATTGGTCATTTATCTTCTCATTAGCATGTCTACCATAAAGGAAGAAAGCAGGTGGTGGTGGTTTTTTTTTCCACCATTTTAATAATTAAAATCAAAGTTTGTTGAGAGAGAAAGATCAAACTAACCAACAAGACGACATGTTAAGATGATTTTCAAATTTTTACTACATAGACCATTTTATCTTTTACTGTTTTAAGTTCTGCGTTTGCAAGTCAAGCCCAATGCACTTTACTTAACCAAAAGATTAGGGTTTGCTCAAATAAGTCTGAGGCAGCAGTTTGAAATACAGGGTGAATTGTGTGTAAAAACACTGTCTCCTTAAAAAAAACATGTCAACAGATTCCCCCCGCTTGGCCTAGGAGGGTGAAGAGCAGCAGTACCCCATCCTGGCCCTCGGTTCCTGACTGCGCTTTTACCAGCCTCGCCTTGAGGAGGTGCCGATGCTCCTCTCCCTGGGAGTCTCCCGTTCACAGCTGTGTTCCTCATTCCTTCATACCCCATAGCCCAGCTGATACAGATCGGGGACTTTATTTCTCCAAAAGGAAAAGAAGCACAAAGAGCAGCATAGACCTAGATAATCTCATTTACAGAACTCAGGTCATGTTCTCAGTCCTTCATCAACTGCATCCTGTCCCACTTCAGGAGGAAGCCTTACTAGAGCCCCCACCATTGAGACCATGGCTAAGCATCTCCCGCCACCAGGTGAAGTCTCTGGAGAGCAAGGCCAGGAGAAAGGCAGGGATGTCTTTCAGGTTCTGGTTTTCTTTCTGAACATGAGCCTCTTCCCTAAACATTTTATCGTATCAGAAAATAAACTAAAAATTCAAAAAGATCTTTCCATTCAATGTGGTTTCACTTTGTGAGTTCAAATTTCCCCCTGGATACCAACTTCTAGATCTCTGAGTGAGTAACCAACAATTTCCTTAAGACTAAATATTGTTTAAAATTGATAGTAAAGAGGTTTTAAATCTTTATTGTTTTGTCAAATATCCTAAAATTAATATCCTAAAATTAAAAATTTAAGATAGGTAGAATGTAGACTCTTGAAATTATTGTCTAAAAGCTGGGGGGCATCTGACTTTTTTTTTTTTTTTTTTTTAAGATTTTATTTATTTGACAGAGAGAGACACAGCGAGAGAGGGAACACAAGCAAGGGGAGTGGGAGAGGGAGAAGCAGGCTTCCCGCTGAGCAGGGAGCCCGATGCGGGGCTCGATCCCAGGACCCTGGGATCATGACCTGAGCCGAAGGCAGACGCTTAACGACTGAGCCACCCAGGCGCTCCGGGGGCATCTGACTTTTAAACACGGACTAGATACTCAGAGATAAACATACTGAAATAAATCAACTACATCCATGAGAATCCTAGAATAAGTAATAGAACCTAATTTTCAAGTATCAGAATATCACAATTTTTGGAAAGGTAACCCTATTTGATTTTAAATTGATGTCTTTTGACATCTTTGTATCATATGTATCCTTTTTGTTTTGCCATCTTTAAATCAAATTGTACAAATAGGAATTCTTTTCCATTTACTTTCTTATTTTTGTCTTGTTCTGCTATTAGAATCAACTGTTGCCTCTCATACCAGGAAGCCACATCTCCCCCACACCTGATGGAAGAAAACAAGTCCTCCAGTTAAAATTTGATCATCTTCCAAACATTTAGGAAAATGTTCTTTCAAGTGGAAAGTAATTTAATATGTACACATTTTTGTACAAAAGAGATAGGAATTCTCAGTGTTTCAAATGCAAATGAGCCATATGAAAATTAAGATGCCTTCTAGAATTGTTTTGCTCTGATCATTACTGATTCCTCTGCCCGTGCTTTTTACATGCCAACTTTATCTTTTAGAACATTTTCTTTAAATGTTATAGAGTCTGAAACTGCACATATGGAGGAGACATTTCCATTTCATCAGAGCAGCCCCTCCTGAGGCAATTTATAGTGAGAATTTGTGGGCTTGTACGTTGATTGTTGGAAAAGATTTACATATGTCATTTTGGTTTACCTGACCACATAATGTCTTAGAGCATTATCAAATAGCTTGCCTAGCTGTTTTTGTGTAAGGAATGACATTATGTTTCTGCATTTTAATTCACGCTTATTGTAACCAGGTCTGTTGAGTAATGCTGAATTTTATATTGGTGTAGGAAGGGAACCTTGAAATGTCATGTGGGTTTATCCCTCGATTCCAGGGCAGACTCTACTTTGTCTCATGAGACATTGACGATTCTAATTTTAAAGCAAGTCAGAGAAAATTCCATACATTTACATAGCAAATAAGGAACTACAAGGAATTACCATCCTCATGACATAATGCCCTATGATAACCGACTGCTGACTCTAATGCTGTCCTTTGCAACATCATGGTTTCTTATTCTTTTTCCTGGCTCGATCATCTCAGTGCCTAGATGTATCCTGTTGGGTGCGTGTCCTAAATATTTAGTTCACAGTCGATATTCTTCCAAACCTTTGAATCCATAGCCTGTGTGAACTTGTGCAGCCCTAAACTTGTGTATCATGAGCAGATCAGGTTTGTAAGTGCTTCCAACAACAGAAAGATTGTCATTCAGTCAACTTCTTTGTGTCTCCTACCAAAAAGAGGAAGCAAACAAACAAAACACCACAGTAGGTAAGCCCCGTTTACATTTTCCCAAGTACACTTGACAGATACACCTAAATACATACATATATACACATATATACATATATGTTTATAAGTTTTGAAACATCATGATAGATGCCTTTTATCCTAGACATCAAAGAATGAGGCAGTCTGTTTAAAGGGCTTTTCGTTTGCTAGCAAGGAACTCATGTAAAATAATAGCATGGGGTTGTCTATCACTGCCTGGCATAAAGGCACAAAATAGTGATGTTTCAATAAATATTAAGATTATTTCATTAACTCTTTTCTGCTCCTGGGTCTGGCATGCTTACCTGAACGTTGTCAAGTTTTGCAAATACACATAATTCTAAGAAATGCCATGTATCTGGCACTATACACCAAGCATAAATTGTTTTTAGGAAAACACACTAACATCTTCTGTTCACCTCTAAAAGTTTATTGCACTTATAAACATGGCTGTGGAAACTGCTAGAGAATCTTGTTCAGTTATTCGGGAGGAGCATCTCTTTACTTAGGAATTATGGCATCTCAACAGGGGTTTCTTGCTCACTGGAAGGACATTCTAAGTGGGCTTATTTGGCCATTTAACATGCTTAATGTGACTCTAAGCTTCTTTGGTCTTCCTCTTGTCATCTTATCATCAAGAATGTGCCTCTTCAGATTTGTATGTTTCTTGCGTTTTTAATTAAATGATGCCACAGGAGCAAGGAAAATGAGAAATAAAAGATAAACAGCAACTTTGCTGAAAGATTTCTTTTTAACTTCCATAGTGTTTTTATCATGTAAGCCTTTTTTTTTTTTTATTAAAGATTTTTTTTATTTATTCGACAGAGAGAGACATAGCGAGAGAGGGAACACAAGCAGGGGGAGTAGGAGAGGGAGAAGCAGGCTTCCCCGCGGTGCAGGGAGCCCGATGTGGGGCTCGATCCCAGGACCCTGGGATCATGACCCAAGCCGAAGGCAGACGCTTAACAACTGAGCCACCCAGGCGCCCCTCATGTAAGCCTTATTGCCAAGCTACTCATCCTGCTCCAGCTCTCCTAAATATCTACATTACATTACACACACACAAACACACTCGGAAATTCAGAACACAGCACACAACTCCAGTTCCCATTTTGCTTATAATCATGCTTCAAACGGTTGATAGGGTGACTGTCATTTCTTAGTTTTGCTTACATTTAAGAATTAATGCAAACTGGCGTTTTTCTCTCTCAATTTTTTTTTCCATAGACAAATCCATCATTTAGAGATCACTGGGGAGGGGGAAAGAGGAGAAAGCATCTAATGCTTAGGAAAGTGCTCTGTTGCAGTCCTTTTACCATGAAGAAAAACAATCATCCGAGTAACATTTGCACACTGGCCCTTTCCCTGGGCGACCCGCCTCGGAATCACGCAGGCGCACAGACCTCAACCTACAACTCTTTTCTGTTTTAAGTGCCTGTTTCTCACTTCGGTGCTGCACATACTCCCTTGCATTTCTCAGCCACATGGAAGATAGTTGCGCTTCAGCATGTAGTGCCCAAATTAAGTAATGACTTCTGTAAAACTCATCGGGCTCTTCACAGAAGCCCACACAATTCTGTAACCACGCATTTCCTTTACATTCTTGTGAGGTTTCTGGCTCACCTGTGACTTGTCTCACCCATGCCAGCTTTCAAGCTTTTTAATTTATGTATATAGCTCTTTCCTGGTGCTGTCCAAGTATTGAGCCATCGTGGTGAGCGGCACCGCCTGAATGCTCCCCTTCTCTCCACTCCCAGGCATGATCTCTTCGCACCCTGGTTTCCTCAGACTTTCCACATCATACCTGAGAATCTCCAAGCAGCCAAGCAGTTCGTTTTATTTGGTTTGCAGAGCACTTTACAGAGAACTGAAAATGCGGACTTTAGTTCTTTGTGCTCCTGCTGCTGCTTCAGGGAAGAAGGAAATACATCATAGAAAAGGACGTTTCATTAGACCTTTATCAGCCCTGGGAGTCTACTTGCTTGGACTCTGCCTTTGGGCTCCTTTCAGTCCTGGTCATATTTGACTGCACTTGTTCCAACTTGCCCCCAACCACAAAGCCCTTTTAGGGGGTCACTTTTTGGGGATTATTTTAACTAGACTGAATTGTTAAAAAATTGTATTCAAGAGGTTTTTGCATGCTTTGGATTAGGGAGATAATTGAGGAAGGGGTGCAAACAAAGCTCTCGGGCAGGAAAGAAAGAGGTGAGCAGAGAATAGACTATCCCCCTTCTAAGTCAGCCATATCACGGCTCTTCATTGCTCTGCAGATCTCCCAAACTACAAGACCTAAGAAAATTAATAAGTTATTTTGAAAAAATTCTCAACTCTGAAGATTTTTTGTGGTTCTTTAGCTTACTTGCCGTGGAATTACAGTTGTTCAAAAAGATGGCACTTTCTTATTCATTTGTCACTACCAATGATTTCCAATCCTGGTTTCGGAACAACTTGAATGGCACAGAATTCTCAAAAGAAAAAACAAAACAAAACAACAACAAAAAGACCAAAAAACTTTTTTTTGTTAATTAAAACATACTACCAGAAGAGGAATGATCGTACGACTGCACAAACCTTAAAATCTTGAAAAAATTGGGGAGTCAGTATAAGTATTAACTGAATCACAGATTCTGATTTATAATGCATACGTATGCATTACATATAAATTTGTGATGCATACAATTAAGACATAAAGATAAAATGCCACACACGATAAAGTAATGTTCTGGGTGTGTGTGTATGTGTGTGTGAGTGTGGGTGTTTGTTTCCTAATAAAATCATGAACTCATCAACTTCATTCTTGTTTTAGTAGAAGACAAAGTCTTTACCAGTGGTAGGTTAAAGAATAATAGACTTATCATTTGGTCTGGGCGTTAGGACACCAGGTTCTTGACTGGCTTGTAATTCTCCGTGTAGCCTTGTCACAACGTTTAACTGTTCTGTGCCTTCATTTTCTCATTTGAAAAATAAAGGAAGAGATAAGCTAGGTGATTTCTAGGGCTCCCATTCAGCTGTGGACTTCTGTGATTCTCCATAGCACATGGCGTTTCTGTCCTGGACATTTCTCCCACTAGAAGAGGCTTTCTAGAGAGGAGCTAGATCTCTCTCTCTGTCTCTCTCTCTCCCCTTCTCCCTCCCCATCTCTCATCTCTCCCTCGCTTGCTTGCTTTCACACTCACACACACACATACACGCAACCACTCCCTGCTAGTTCTATCACGTCAATAGTAGTTTGCAGACAACTGTCTAATAGAGGTTCAATTTTATAAACTAGAGTGGATTTTAAAGCTAATTATCACTAAATTTTAATTAAATAAAACAGGTGTGCTTTTAAAATGCAGATTAATATGTAATCATTCTTTGATGTTTTAATATATAACTCCAATTAGCTGGGAAATGACACATATGCTGTGAAATACTAATTTAAGATATCCATTAAGGCAAAGAACACTGAGGACATTTCTAACTTCAGCAAAACTTTTAATGCTTTCAGTAAATGGTAACTTAAGGGAATTCTACAAATATGTCTGAATTATACCAGTTTTTTATTTGAGCAGCAGAGACTCAGTTTCAGTCTACTTTATATTTAACCTGTAATCTACTCAAGCTGAGATTTGGTTATCAGTACTTAACAGGAGTAGAAACAACTTGTATTTATTAAAGTTACAATTTTTCTTTTCTGTTGTGAACACTAGTCACTGACCATGTCTCTCAATACTGTCACATTGAAGATTTTAGAATCTGTTAGTAGAGAAGCAGGTCTATTTCAAACCGCATGAAATTGTAGCTGTAATATTAATTAGCACACAATAATTAGCATAACGACAACTTATACCGCAGAAACAATTCACTACAAAGCAGTTTTAGTTATTATGTTAAATATACGTAATATTTTAAAAATTTAGCTGAAGATGTTTAGAAAACCTAAATATGGGCTTAAATACTTTGGTGACCTTACATTTGTATATATAACTCAACCTGAATATGTTCTTTAGCTTATTTTAATAAAAGTTAGAAATATTTCTGTCTCCTTATTTCTGTTCAACTCACCTATTAGTCCATTGCCTAATACTTTGTATTTAAATGAGAAAAACTCTCATATTCACATATAAATTTCAGAACTTGTTATTTCATTTCCTCTCAGTTGGACTATTTGAACAGTTGGTATAGCAACTCTTCCTTCTTGTGCCTTGGGTTGGCAATTTTCACAAATGGAAAAACTAAGAAAATCTTTTCCAGTCCAACCCAATAGATGCTTATTCCTGAGAACATTTACTTTGAGGCTATAAGATTTTTTTCTTTCAATTCATCAAAATATTTCTCTGACCCTTCCCAATACATAAGCTACAAAATATGAAATTTTCTTGCAACTTCGATTCCAAATCATCACAATAGTTTCTGTTGTGGGTTTAAAAAGTTGAAGAGTCTCAAAGACCAAACTTAGACCAATGATCAAAAGAGAGAAAAACAATTAGTAAAATAATGATGAGGTCATTATTTAAAGATGCTTCATTTTTTTAATTTTCTTTTGAACTAACCTTTCTGCTTTCATTATTTTTAATAGTGCTGTGTTGAGAGAGTATAGTAGATTCTTTCCAACGCTGACTGCAAGGATTTCTCCCATCCCAAGGCCTTTTGCAATGACACTTTGCCATTCCTTTTATCAAGAGGTGAAGTCTCCCTCCCTTCTCCTCACCTTGTGACCAGTGACTTCCTTAGACAAAGAGAATGCAGCAGATGTCCCACTGTGCTGTTTTGGGGCCTAGGTCGTGAAAGGCCTGGCAACTTCTGCTTTCTCTCTCTGGGGAAGCCAGCCACCATGCTGTAAAGAAGCTTAGACTAGACCTCCAGATGACAAGATACCCTATGAAGAGAAAGAGGCCACAGGAGGAACACCAAGGGGCCAGTAAAGCCTTCTTGGACGTTCCAACTCAGTGCAGCCACCAGCTGAATATAGCCAAATAAGTGAGACCAGCATAACTGCCCAGCTGTGCCCAGCCCACCCACAAAATTATGAGAATAAATTGTTTTCAGCCACTACGTTTTGGGATGATTTGTTTTGTAGCAGTGGATAACTGAAAAGAGTATGTTTCTCAGTTGCATACCACTGAAGTTGAGAAGCATGTTCGCAAACAATAATCACACTTAAAGTTAGGCAGGGATCTGATGTTCTTTTATATAGAACTATACACTGGAGGAAATCTGAAAATCATTCTTCCCTACCACACATTGGCCTCTTTCTTTGGATTCTATTTTAGTCAAGGCTACTATCCTTCCAAAGAGGACATCATCTCCTCATAAAACATGTGTAACTATCCTATGCAGGAAATCTAAAACACCGTAATGAAGAAATGATCCAAACATTGGATTTTACCAAATACATGAGTACATTCTTGGTGGAAATTTACTTGATCTCTTAAAGTGGCCTAAGAGGAACTGCAAGGAAAAAATATTCATGTCTGTGTTAGATAACTGGATAGATGCCAAACTATTCGTTTTCTACCTTTTGCCCAAAAAAAGAATCAGTCAGTTTGGGTCCTGGTGGGTGTTTTTAACCAGTGCTCCTCACGTACCCTCCCATTCAGCAGACATCGGCTAGTGATCATCTTCTGTGCTCTTAGGGAAAAGGCTTATCTAATTGCACGAAGAGAGCTTCTCCTCATTCAAAAAGGTCTCTAGCACCTTTGAGTATTCAGGATGACTGGTTTCACTGTCTTTCCACATTTTCCCTCTCTCTGAACCAGAAAGACATCCGACCACAAGTCATATTTTGGCTTTGCCACTTCCAGGTCATGACCTTTGATCATCAGTGTCTTCAACTCTACAGTGAGAATAATAACACTTACCTGAAATGAGAATCCTAACACCTGAGGTTGTTAAAAGTATTACATGAAATGATGATGTTAATGTGCTTTGTAATAGAAAGAGCTATATAATGATTGATTATTTTATTACCCTCTAGAACTTTGGGAATATATTAACTTTTACATTAATATGTGGTCCTTTGAAGGAAATCCATAGAGTATTTTTTAGTTTGACTATTTCATTTATTTATTACTTTTTAATTGAAGTATAGTTGACGTACAATACTATATTAGTCTCAGGTGTACAACAACAGAGTGATTCGACATTTATATACAGTTCAAAATGTTCATCACAGTAAGTGTATTACCAGCTGTCACCATAAAAGTCATTATAATATTATTGACTATATTCCCTATGCTGTACTTTTCATCCCCATGACTTATTTATTTTGTAGCTAGAAATTTGTACTTCTTAATCCCTTTCACCTATTTTGCCCATCCCCCACCATGCTCCCCTCTGGCAACCATCTAGACTTTTTTTTAATACAGTGGTTGCCATGTTTCCTCCCAAAAAGGTGTGAGACCTCATCCTCCTCAATTGCTCATATCTTCTATGTAATGACTTTTGCATTTCCAACAAGAAAAGGCCCTTATCTTCCAGCAGACAAAAATGTCAAGTTTTTCTCTGTATCAGTTGAATTTATTGATATTATTGAAAATGTTTGCTTATTGTTAGCAAACACTATCAACTCACCAAGTTCTGGGTAGACACAGAAGAAAATAAGCCCTCAAGGGAATATATAGCCTCCAAGAAGAAACAGCCTGATGGAGTTGGCCACAAATTAAGACCTCACCAGAAAATTTAGAGAAGACACCAACATCAGCATCATGAGAAAATCTGACCATAACTCCAAGAGATTTCCTGAGGGGTTGGAATCATCAGAGATAGAAGAATTGGCTGGGGAGGTACAACTAAATGTTGATGAAAAAACATTTTCATTATGGGAATACACAAAACAAATTTAATATTGTGTTTGTCCAAAAAAAAAAAATATTGTGTTTGTCCAGCATGATTAGCTACTGGAAGTTCAGCTAGAGAAAAAAGCAAGAGACGTATATTAGAGACACGAGTCTTAATGTGTGTGTTCTGGCAACCGAAATCCTATGAACAATTTGTATTTGTGAGGCAGTGGGGCAGTGCTGTGAGTGAGAAGAAAAGTCAGTCCTAATCTTGGAGAAATGCTTGCTGTGAGAGGAAAAAAAGAAAAGGAGAGGAACTGTCAGGAATGCATCTAGGGGAAGAATTGGCATTTGTCACTTGTCCTGCCACCATCCCCATCTCAAGATCACCTTTCTACCATTCCTCCCTTCCTCTTTCATAATTATCCTCCTTTCTACTACCTGAAATTTTCAGGTCAGAGAAAATCATACTGTATTTAATCTTACGAATATAAGAACCCCTGTAAAATACCAGCCCTACCTTATATAAACTAAATTTGAAAATAATCTTAGATTGAATTCAAATAAATCTCTAAAATGTATTTGTTTTAGAGGGACACCTGGTTGGCTCAGTCAGTAGAGCATGCAACTCTTGATCTAAGGGTCATGACTTCAAGTCTCACATTGGGTGTAGAGCTTACTTAAAAAAAAAAAAATACACACGCGCACACACACACACATTTGTCTTAGAGACTGACTTCTCTTTAGATGCCATACTCTTCGTTCTTCCATTAATGTGATCACATTTAGAAGAAAAATCCCTCACCAAAATTGATTCCATCAAATGTTCCCTCTAAATCACAGGTTCTCAGCCATGAGTTGGCTTCAAGAGATCCATTGGAAGTCCCCTCTTCATTTCCAAATCCAGATTTTATAATGTAACTCGGGGCTACTGTCGCCCCAAACTCCAGGAAGTTCTGTTGGGTTAACATCTAGACAACTCCTAGTACTTCCAACCAGGACAAAGGACCTCTTCCCTCTTGCCCTGGTACTCCCCAGTTTGCCTGTCCCTGCATCTAGAGCCTTTACACTTGAAATAGAGCAAGACCATGACTAATTCTGCCCAGAGGCTGACTGGCCTAGAAGAGATAAAAATCTCTTCCTCATTCTACTTGAAATATTTAACATTTAGAAATGCATCTGGGTTCCAGAGTAATCCCACTGAGATTAGGGAGATAAAGTCCCAGTTCTGATTTTTATGTGAATTTGTTTAAAGGAATAGCTTTCCCAAGAGCTGTTCGTCATCAGTATGCTGAGAAAATGGGCGTGTGGGCTGCCATGGGGGGCACTATTGACTGGCTGGAGGGCAGCATCAGAGCCCTGGTCTCTCTTCAGGGCTTGGAGTGGAGGCCACCACAGGGGGTAAGAAATGGAGGTAGAAATAGGCCGACAGCAAACTGTGGGCTTCAACAATGTACTAGTGCCAAGCCCAGCCATCATTTCTTACAAAAAGCATGCACCAGAGCTGTGCAGGCAAGGAGAAATAGCATGGGGCAGGGTTCTAGAGCCAACCCCACTGCAAACTGCACTGTGCTAAACATGTTCTCTTGTGTCTCTCTGGCCTCTCAGTCAGTAATAAGGAGTAGTCAAGCTCGATGTTTTTAAGGATCCTTCTGGCTATGAGAGTTTGTGAAATGGTATAGACAAACAACTGTCATTATTCTCTTGTGCTGTACCTATGTCCTCCTTCCATCCTTTTTGCAGGTCTGTTACAGATTGAATAGAGAGGTGAGGACAGAGCAAGAGCCTAGCTAGGGATCATGCTCTGTCTGCTTCACAAGGAAGGGACTAGTCCTGCGTCCTCCCACCTTCCTGGTCTACTCTAAGATCTCCTTTCTCCAACCTGCCAGCTCCATGGTGGTGAGTGCAAAATCCTGAGGGTGCAGTTGCTTTGCAAGAGCCCAGCTGCCAATTTTTCAGCAAACCAAAAATATATAAGAGGTACTAGAGGGTTTACGTTATTCAACACTGGGCATGGTATTGGTTTTGTTATTGCTGTTGTTTTGTTTTGTTTTGCCTTTGTAAGCACTTTAAAGTCCTTGTTGCTACAGCTTATAGCATACCATAAATAGATAAGCTGGATGCCACTCTGAAGAGGAAGAATATCATTTTTGCCCAATAAGTGCACAACATGCCCTTTGATCAATAACATTGACAAGGAAGAATACATATGGCTGAAAGGTAGCCATTAAGTACAAGTGAAACTGAAACTTCAATTTTCAAATTGCACAATCCCTAAGGATTAAAGTAAATCTTTGGCCAAGATCCCCAAAAAGACTCCATCTAGTTACATTGCTAGGAGATTTTCCAGGACTCTCAATATATAAAATCCTAGAACATTTTTTACAGTATTTTTATCTCAACTTGTTAACCATTAGACACTGTCTTGCACAAATTTACGAAGTGTTTTTTGTTTGGTTTTTTAATTGTCAGAATTTGGGGGTTTTTTAAGAGTTTTTTTTTTTTTTTTTTTAGTACACTCTACCCCTCAATGTGGGACTGGAACTCACAACCTCAAGATCAAGAGTCACGTGCTCTACTGACTAAGCCAGCCAGGCACCCCTTAATTTTCAGAATTTCTAAACCCACAAGGGAGCACTAATGACCAAAGCAGTTGGATATTTTAGGAAATTTGATAGGATCAAAGCAAGAGAGAAGCATTAAGTAATAATAGAAATCTCAAGCCTTGTGTAGTAGCAAGGAAAGAAATATTTTAAATCAATATTCTAAATATAAAGCAGCTATCATACTTGAAATACAAATCATCGATGCATTATGGAGGCAAATTATGGCTTTTCCTTTTTTTTAAAAAAGAGATCTTATTTATTTGAGAGAGAGTGTGTGCAAACACGAGCAAGAGGGTGGGTGGGGGAGGGGCAGGGGGACAGGGACAAGCAGACTCCCCACTGAGCAGGGGTCTGATGCTGGGCTCGATCCCAGGACCCTGGGATTAGGACCTGAGCCAAAGGCAGACACTTAACTGACTGAGCCACCCAAATGCCCCATGGCTTTTTCAAATAATCCTTAATTTCACTGACTTATACACATATCATGTATGACATTATGTATCATCACCTCTTTTCTGATGACCTTTAGACCATCGGACCTACCTCTTGGTAGATTAACTGGTCCAAGGGAACTAAATTACAGTAAGCCCTCCTCAGATGTAGGCACTGGATCGGATGCTTTATACTACTCTCTCACAGACTCTCCCAAACACGTGAGTAAGTAGGTATTGTTAGCCACATTTTACAAGTAAGAAATCTCAGGTTCGGGGAGGTAGCCCAGAATTGGCAGAGCCGGCTTTAAAATTTTCGGAAAACTTCCACCAAACCTTTCACTTATTTTTGCATTTAAAGGTGGTAAGCACTAGTTATCTGAAGCCGGGTCCTTTGCTTTGCAGCATTTTCCATTTTTGCTAAATCCTTACATCCAGATATTTGTAATTTAGCTAGGTCAGTCCTAACTAAAGTAACCATGCAGAAACATGTGTCCTTAGCTAACTGGCTAGCCCCAAGCTGTGACAAGGTGTTGTCTCTTTTGGGTAGATCTCATCACATTTGGAAATGAAGGCATCTGCATATTCCTCCTCTATATACAAGGCCTGGCTCTCCCCAGTGATGGGACTGAAATTATCACGAGATATGAACAGTCATATGAATGCTACACAAAAAGAGAGAATTTAAATCAGAGTCCTTTGTGAGAGCACACCAAACGTCTGATTTTACAGATAAGAAAACCGAGGCCTTGATAAAGTTCAAGAATGTTAAACACAGAGTAACTGGGTGGTCAAAACTGTATTTGTTTATTTAACTACATGTGTCTCCTCCTTGCCTCATTTGATAATAGATTTGAAGCAGCTTCTATGTATAATAATTATAACATAAAATGAGGAAATAATTTCCAAAAGCAAGAATGATGAAAATGCTCCAAAATAAGATAGTGGTGACAGTTGCACAGTAATTATATACTAAAACCATCAAACTGTATACTCTAAAAGGGTAAATTTTATGATATATGAATTATTCCTCAATAAAACTTTCTTTTTAAAAAGAATAGGACTATAGTTACTTTTTAAAAAATTTTTAATTTATTTATTAGAGAGAGAGAGCGAGCGAGCCCGACTCGGGGGGTAGGGTTGGGGGGGGGGGCTCGATCCCAGGACTCCAGGATCATGACCTGAGCTGAAATCAAGAGTCAGACACTTAATCGACTGAGCCCCCCAGGCGCCCCTATATTTAATTTTTAAAATAGGTTAGAGGATAAAACCATGGATTAATGACTTTTTAAATTTTTTATATTTATTTTTTACAGTCTCTCTTCTGAATTCCATGTCAGAGTACTGCGAGTGAACTGGCTTGCGTCACATTAGCTTAATGAATCAAGAACATTGATCTGTTGCCTCCATTTCTCTGTTATAGACTATTAGCCAGTTTTCAAAGTTTCTCCTAGAGTTTTCAAGGAAGACTCTGGAATATATTTCAAAAGAGAGTACATTTTTCCCGTGAGAAATCCTCTGAGTAAACCAGAGGCTATAAACTAAGTGGTCTTGCTGATTTCTATTAAGAAATAGAAAGTTAAATCTGTTACCCTTTATATACAGGCATACATTTATGTATAAGCATGCATTTCAAGCAAAATCCTTTAAGATCAGTACACACAAATTGACCTAGGAATTCTTCTTCAAATTTATCATAGGCTATAAAGAGCTCAGAAAAGGACTTGAAAGCAAAGACATTCATCCTAGGATGATCTTTATTTATATAATGAAAAGGTGGAAACAAATCCAAATGTCCAACAGGAAATTTTAGGGTATAGTGGAATATTGTACAGCCCTTTAAAAATGTTTTTATTTATTTTGAAATCTGTATTATTTTTCTGGTTACAGAGATAATAACAATATACACATTATTTTAAAATTTTAAACCTCCAACTATTTCCCCATAATTCCTCCTCCTAAGAGATAACCAAAACTATGTGCTTGGTGACTATCTTGTATGATCACCCTGTAATACGGCTTTGCAACTTGCTTTGTGCACTTTGTAATGAATCTTTATACTTCAGTTCCTGCACATTTGCCCCACTACTTTGCTTGGTATTTTTTTAAAACATTGTTTTTAAAAGTATTCAAGACTTAGGGTGATATTTATGATACAGTGTTACTTTTTTTTTTTAAAAAAAAAAAGCGGAATACAAAACATTCCATATGGTATGATCCTAACCTGGGTAGGAGGGGGGAGTGGCAAAGATCATACACACATTTACATAAAAGAATTAAAGAAATACAACACGTTATTAGTAATAGTCCTAAGTGGTAAAATTATAACTTTACTTTCTTCTATATAAAATTTTATATTTTCCAAATTCTCTGTGATGAGCATGTTAAAAATAGCATTGGCTTTTTCTATTTCCAAAAATAATTTAGGTTTCTTGTAGGCAATCTGGAAAATGCAGATAAACCCAAATAAGAAAATAGAAGTCACTCACGATCCAACAACACGGATAATAACTGTCGCCACTTAGATATATTTTTTAAACAACTTTGTGTGGTGTGTGTGTGTATATATATATATACACACACACATAAATCAATAAATGAGGGAGGGAGGGGGGAGGGACAAAGCTTCCTTACAGACTGATTCCAAATAATCTATGTAAATACTATTCCCACCAAGAGGTGGAGCCCAGTTTCCCTCCCCTTGAGTGTGGGTTGGACTTGGTGACTCTTCCAAAGGATAGAATATGGAAAGGGACAAAACAGTGACTCGAGAGTGGAGAAACCCACAGACCCCACCTGTCCATGTGATCCAAGTTAGCATCACCAGTGATCAGCCATGTTGATGTCCTGTACCCCCAATCTGGGATGAAGAGAAGGGTATTTCACCTCTGTTATTCTTCCTACAACCCATAATCTCATGAACCTGAATCTGAGTCTATGAAATATCTGACCAATACTCTACAAAACTGTCAAGGTTGTGAAAGACAAAGGCTGGGAAACTGTCACAGAGCAGAGGAGACATGACTCTGTGCAACGCGGGATCCCGGACTGGATACTAAAACAGCAAAAGGACATTGGTGGAGAAGCTAGTGAAACCCAAATAAAATCTGGAATTCAGTGAATGGTAATGAACCAATATTGGTTTCTGGGCTTTCACAAATGTGTCATGGTCATGCAAGATGTTAACATTAGGGGAAACTGGGTCAGGATATACAGGAACTGTAAGTCGTATCTGCAACTTTTCTGTAAATCTAGAATTATTCCAAAATAAAAAGTTGTGTTGTTGTTGTTTAAAGCATACTTGTTTCAATACGAACAGCCCTTGTGGAGGCAGAGATAAGGTTCCAGCTGTGACAAGCTTTTCACACCATCAGGGTCTGGACCTGTCTCCTCCCTTCTTGTCCTTGCTTCCCAGGGAGGGTCCCGCGTCCAGCCAGAGTGAGGCTGAAAAGGGAAAACTCAGACCGGCAAGGCAGGCAGATCTTGAGGGCCTGATCCAGGACTCCAACCTGTTTTTCTATTAGTGTTGATTTTATAGTTTCTATAAGACTGAAAGGCCTCTAGTCACTCATGGATTAGTCCCTTCCTCTGATCTATTTCTTTTTTTTTTTTTTTTAAAGATTTTATTTATTTATTTGACACACAGAGAGAGAGAGGAATCACAAGTAGGCAGAGTGGCAGGGAGCGGCAGAGGGAGAAGCAGGCTCCCCGCCGAGCAAGGAGCCCGATGTGGGACTCGATCCCAGGACCCTGGGATCACGACCTGAGCCGAAGGCAGACGCTTAACGACTGAGCCACCCAGGCGCCCCTCCTCTGATTTATTTCTAACTCGATTATTAGTGAGGAAAGGAGGTGGGAGTGAAGTCCACTCCTGGATTGACTAAGCAGCAGGGAAGTCTGGGGTTGGATGCTTCTACCAGGGTGCTGCCCGGCATCACAAGCATCCCTGGAAAAGAAAAGTGTGTTAAGATCGCCAAGTCTTTCCAACCTGGGCCCCGCAGAATGGCTTCCAGAAGAAGGGTGGAGAGAGGAAGGGTCGTTCTGCCGTCAGTGGGGTAGGGACCAGAGACCATACCATTGACAATCACATGTACATCATGGAGTGGACTTCAAGAAGCAAACTCTTCAGGCACTCAGAGAAATGTGGAAATTTGCCTTGAAGGAGATGGGAATGCCAGGTATGTGCATCAACACCAGCCTCTGCAGAGTATCTGGGTCAAAGGAATAAGAATGTGCTATACAGTATCCACGTGTGGTTGTCTAGGAAACATGAGGATGAAGATTCACCAAACTCTACAGGTTGGTTACCTATGTACCTGTCACCAATTTCAGAAATCTTTAGACAATGTGGATGAGAACTAACCACTGATTGTCAAAGTCATAAGACCGCGCGCGCACGAGAGAGAGATCACCAAGTACCCAGAGAATAATATAACCCTATTCCTTATCTTTAGCTGGACTATCTCTGCAGTATTTCTTTAGATTATGAACTGGGGCTGTTTCCCTGGTTACAAAGGCCAACTCGCTAGGACAAAGGGCACAATGGTTGAGTGAGTCCAGGAATTTGTAATGGCAAATGCCAGGCTTTCATGTGAATACGTGTGTATGTGTCCTGAGCCTTTGGAAGAGACTCTCCGTCGACTTGCGGACTACTGTAGCTCTCAACCACTTTGTAGTCTGCTGCTTCATGTATTTTTTCACCTAGTAAATCATGAACATCTATGCATGTTATTAAATGTTCTTCTATAAATCCCTTACAGATGTGATCTTCTCAAAACGGCTTAGGTAAATTAAGGGACACATATCAAAGGAATACTCTACAGTAGTTTAAAAGAATGAGGTCACTATCCACATGCTCATATTGAATAATCTCTAAGAAGAATTAAGTGTAAAAAGCCAAGAGCAGAGCAGTATGCTACCATTATAAAATACATATATGCATATGTAATTTAACATATAATCTAGTTATCATGTATACATATACAAGGAAGAATGTCTCTGGAAAGATTGAAAGGAAAATTGGAACAGTTGCCTTCAAGGAAGAAACTCAGTGGCTGGAGCATAAGAGTAAAAAGAAAAGGTTTATTTTTATATCTTTAAAAAAATTTTGTAAGACACAAAGTGTTTACTTCAAAGGGATAATTTTTAAAAATTACAACATCATAGTTAATGCCTGCCTAGTATGTACATTAGGCTGTTTCCAATTATCACTATTACATATGATGCTTCATGCCACATCTTAGTAGCTAAATCTTTGCCTATATTGATGCTAATTTTCTCCAAATATTTTTCTGCAAATGAAATTGCTGATTCAAAAGGTGGGAATATTTTTAGGATTTTTATGTTTTGCTAAATTCCAGAAACAAATTAATCTCAATATTTCTCAGCGCCACCATTTATTTCCCTATACCCTCAGTAACAGGAAAGAGGTTTTTTTTTCTTTTCACTTTGGTAGGATAAAATATAATGCCGGGGCACCTGGGTTGCTCAGTCAGTTGGGCATTGGACTCTTGGTTTTGGCTCAGGTCATGATCTCAAGGTCATGAGATTGAGCCCTGTGTCGGGCTCTGTGCTCAGCGGAGAGTCTGCTTGAGATTCTCTCTCTCCCTCTACCTCTGCCCCTCTCTCTCTCTAAAATAAATAAATCTTAAAAAAAGAAAAACCTATAATGCCATATATATATTATATATTTTATTTCATGAGAAGCACATGGATGGTATGCTTTCCAAGTTCTTGTGTATATGAGTATGTCTTCATAATTTTATCAGTTATAAATTTTAAAGTCAGAATGCTTTGAAGGCAGGGCTCCATTGTACCTTCTAAAGGTAATGATCCTGAGACTGCTGATTGGCATTGCTAATCTTAAGCCTGATGTTGTCTGACTTGGACCCTTTGTAACTTACCAGATTTCTTTTCTCCCCTTTGGAAGCCTCTAGAATTTGGGCTTCATATTGTTTGCTTTCGCTAGATTATGCTGTGTAACCTCAACATCTTAGCGGCTTACAGCAAATAGTTATTTCCTGCTCATGTTACAGGGCCGTGGTTGTGGTTTGGCTGCAGGCTGTGGTTTGAGAACAGGTTCATGTGTCTTCTCACTTAGGGACCCAGGCTAAAGCAGCAGGTGCTCTATGGGGTGTGCCCTTCTCATGGCAGAGGGCACAGGAACGAAAGGCCTGGTGGAAACTCGCAATGCCTCTAGAATCTTCTGTTCAGGAGCAGTGCAGTTCACATCTGCTCGCAGTCTGACGCCCAAGGCAAATCACTGGACCAAGGCCAAGTCCACCTGCAGGGAAGGGACTGAATAAGCCTTCTCCTCCGCGTTCTGATTTTTTCCCTAGGAAGTGTCCAACCATGAATTCACTCCTGAATTTTTACAAAAATTCTATTCATACAAAGTAATTTGTGGGTAGCAGTCTTTCCTAAGGATTGGAAGAAAATGAGAAGACGGAGGTGAGGTATTTATAGCGGCTCCAGAAAACCCCAAATTTGAATTCTGACATTCATGGGGATAAAAGTCCTTTTAGTCCCCTACCACAGAGGTCCTTTCACTCCCACCTCACCCCACGTGGCAACCAAACATCCTGCTGCCTTCTCTCTCCTCTCCATCCTCCTCTCTCTCCTCCCTTCCCCACACTCTCCTCAGTTCTTGGAATTTGGGGATTAATATTTTGGAACTTGAGCAGGAAGTGGGTGACCTGACAGAAAAAGATTACACCTGACTGTTTCAGTTATCTTTTGCTGCATAACAAGCCACCCCAAAACTTTGAGGCCGAACACAACAGCCATTTTATTATCTCTCACACTTGTGTGGGTCAGCTGGGGCTCAGCGGGATGATTATTTCTACTGGCCCCGTTCGGGTATCTCGTGCTGCCACCGTCAGATAGCGATGAGGCTGAAACAGCCAAGATGGCCTCCCTCACGCACCTGCTTAGAAGGGGGGCTGAGGTGGGGCGCTGGGCGGCCGGGCCTCTCTCTGTGTCCCCTAGTAATTTGAGGGCCTTTCTCTCTCCGTGTGACCGCTCCCAACAGGGTAGCAGGACTTCTTAGATGTTTGCTCGGGGCTCCAAAATAGGCAAAAGCAGAAGTGCTGGCCCTTCTTAAAGCCTAGACCCAGAATGGACAGGGTGTCACCTCTGCCACTTCTATTCGTTCAAGTGAGTCCTGGGTCAGTCAGATTCGGTGTGGCAGGGGCTACCCAGGAGCAGGAATAAGAAGAGGCATGCTACGTGGAGGCCCATCTTTGAAGAAAGATACCACAATGCTTTAGAGAGCAGTTAATAGCATGCATCCCTTTGTTAAGTGTGCTTATAAAATAGTAATAAAAGCTAATACTCTCTGGCATTAACGTGCTGATATTAAACTAGGTATTTATTACTTTGTTTTTTGATTGCTGATTGCAGATTTTGCTCACTTTGACTCCTCGTTTCCACCTTCCTCCCCCTCTGAATAGATACAGCATTATTTAGTTCCTCTGTTGGTTCCCTTTATGCCTTTAATACACGTACACCTTTTAAAGTCAATCAGCTATACTCAGTTCATAAGGTGGGAGACACGATCACACCATCACCTCTCCTGCTCCTCCCTGCTAACTTCTGTCCCCTGTCATGTATGTCTTCAGGGTTAACATCCACAGCGTTCCGAAAGTAGACTTGTTCTCCGTGCTTCTCTACAGACTGATTCTACAAGCTCAAAAACCACAGGCAGTCCTTCGTGGGCCACTGTGAGAACGTGGATTTGACTTTGAATAACATAAGGAGCCCTTCAAATCCTCTTCAGCGGCTGTCCTCGGCCCTGACTCTGCGGGCCACCTGCAGTTAATGTTTTCTTTAAAGGAAAGAAAGGAGGGGAAGGAAAAGAGGGGCAGGGGAGGCGTGTGGCCATGTTCATCCACCGCACCTGCGGCAGGGAGGGTAGAAGCTAAAGGTGGGTGACCTTACCAGGAGAACTCTGGTGACCACCGAGTGCCATTCGCTGCACCTCTAAGTACAACAGTGTGATTACAATTCCTTTTTAACAAAGTGTTGCATGTAAAAAAATTCGGTGATTCAAACTACA
The DNA here is from genome assembly GCF_004348235.1 of Phoca vitulina. NCBI lineage: Eukaryota > Metazoa > Chordata > Mammalia > Carnivora > Phocidae > Phoca > Phoca vitulina. Next base: position 5,944,454 of record NW_022589715.1, on the reverse strand, counting down.
GAGAAGTCGCCTCGTCGGCCGCGGCGGGCACGTGCGCTCCTCGCAGACGCTCAGGGGCCCGCGCGCGGTGACCGGGGCGCCGCCACCCCGACACGCAGCTTCCAAGGTCGGTGCGCTCAGCGGCATTCAAGCCAAAGGGCAGGGAGGAGAGGGCAAGTCGAGGGCCCGGAACTTCCCGGTGCGCAAGACCGATGGAACTTGCCTCCGTCACTGGTCCTCGCGTTCCCCGGGTTAGAGCTTAGTCAGCACTCCTGCGACGCACGGAGGCCGGCCAGTGCGCGCCCGTGCTGGCCCGTCCCCTTCTCGCTCCCGAGGGACCGCCGGCTTTCCCTGCGGCTGTGGCCGCGGCAGGGACCCGGGGACGCCGGCGGGGCGGTGAGCGGAGCGCGGAGCGGCTCCGAGGGCACCGTGGCCGCCGGAGGACTTGCCCAGCGCCGAAAACGACACGAGCGACGTTCAGGGGCTCGCCCGAGGCAGCAGCCTTTGGACTCTGCGAAAAGGGCAGGCGAACACTTGAAAGGGCATGAATTTCAAGCAATAAAGCTGCTGGGGATTTATCATCCTAATTGGAATGATGATTTTTTTTCCCCTTCGCTTTTATGGAGAGGCAGTGTGGTAAAGTGGAAGGAACAAGGGGCTGGGAGTAGGAGACCTGGGTTTAAATCTTAGTTCTACCTGTTCCTTAGTAACTTTGAAATTAGAAGTCTCTCATCGCGGGGGGGGAGGTTGTTGTGGGGCACCTGGCTGGCTTAGTCGGTAGAGCATGTGACTCTTGATCTCGGGGTCATGAGTTTAAACCCCACCTTGGGTGTAGAGATTACTTAAAAAAAAAAAAATCTTTAAAAAAAAAAAAGTCTCTCATTTTTAGTTTCCTCATCTGCAAACTGAAAAGACCCTTCCTCCTTAGTTTGCAAGACTGTTGAGTCAAATGAAACAGGATTTTAAAGACCTCTGTAAACTATAAAAGATTATGCAGATAAAAAAAAATTGCTCATGGGGCGCCTGGGTGGCTCAGTCGTTAAGCGTCTGCCTTCGGCTCAGGTCATGATCCCAGGATCCTGGGATCGGGCCCCACATCGGGCTCCCTGCCCAGCGGGAAGCCTGTTTCTCCCTCTCCCACTCCCCCTGCTTGTGTTCCCTCTCTCGCTGTCTCTCTCGCTCTCTGTCAAAAAAATAAATAAAATCTTTTAAAAAAAGAACCTACAGACGTTTGACTTTCTCTCTTTACCTCAGGGAAACCCCATTCTCAGCAAAGGAGCTGAGGCACCCATTTTCTTTGAGGTGTAAATGATTGGTAAAGCATAACATTTTACTTCTTTTTTCATGTTTAAGATGAGACAACATTTTAAGCCAAAGGAATAGATCTCTCTGAAATTTCAGGCACCAGTCAGCTGAGTGCCTAACGGCCCGTTTCCCAAAAGTCTCACATTAAAAAAAATAAATAAATAACACCAAAAAAAAAAATCCCCCAAAAATCCTTGTTATAAACTTGTATCTTTGCCAATTTGTTCAATGAAGTATGATATTTTCTGGTTTTAATTTGCATTCAATATAAGCTTTTCATATGTGTTTTTGCCACTTGTACGTTTTCTTTTGAATATTGCTTATTCGTGTCCTTCGGTAGCTCAGTAGAAAGATCACTGGGCAGGGAGTCAAGAGACTTGGGATTCAGCCCCAGCCCACACACCTCAGGCCTGGGTTTCTTCATCTACAAAATGAGCGTGAGTGGTCCAGGTGAACATGATCTTCTCTATGAGCTTTAAAATGCACCACTGACCACATAATGACCAGGTTTCTTTAATTTTTGCTTAAAAATAACCAATCACATAGACAAAAGTAGAACCAGGAGCCAAAATCTTTTACTGCCCTTCCAGGCTTAATAAACAAGAATGATTCATATGTAGCCTGCACTTGCATCAACCAAGCCAATTTCTATCATCTACAGGCCTAAACCTCTTCTGACTAATTTTGAGGTGAATTCTTATCTGAGGCCTCTATTTACCTCAGTTATGTTTACAGAAATTAGTTTAATAATTGCCCTTCTTAGACACTAAGAAGGCCTCAAGTGTGAGAATAAGGCTATATTAGATTATATCTGAGTTGTTTAAATACTATATACAATCTTAAGCAGGCACTTGAATGTGGTTTGAGTGATGAATTCTTAGAACAAAACAAGTACCGGCCACTCATCTGATAAAATGCAGACACATCGAGAGAACTGGTGGCTACAATACCACAATTCTGGTTGAAAATATAATTACCTAGAATCCTGTTTTGGAGAGGGTAGACAGGAACTACCACACCCACATTCAGATTCCCGTAGCATAGATACTACCTAGGAAAGGTATAGATAAGGGATTCTAGATGCAAAGATGCAAAATCTTTAGACTATTTCCAATAAACCTACACGGAACTAGGCATACACAGAGAGAGACACAGCGAGAGAGGGAACACAAGCAGGGGGGAGTGGGAGAGGGAGAAGCAGGCTTCCCGCTGAGCAGGGAGCCCCACGCGGTGCTCGATTCCAGGACCCTGGGATCATGACCTGAGCCGAAGGCAGACGCTTAAGGACTGAGCCACCCAGGTGCCGCTAGGCATACACTATTCTTCTGATTTTTGTTGTTTGTTTTGAAAGATGGTTGGAAAAATATATTACACTTGCCTGTTTGCAACAGCCTGGTCCAGAATGAAACAAAGTTAGAAAAGACATTGAAAATAAGGAAGTTAAATTACAGTTACAGCTACACTGTCCAGAGCTGTGCTGGCCAATACAGGAAGCACCACCAGCCCCGTGAGTTACGGCTGGCTCTAACTGAAATATGTTTACGTGTAAAATACTGGATTTGAGGGGCGCCTGGGTGGCTCAGTCGGTCAAGCGTCAGCCTTTGGCTCGGGTCATGATCCCGGGGTCCTGGGATCAAGCCCCACGTCGGGCTCTCTGCTCGGTGGGGAGCCTGCTTCTCCCTCTCCCTCCGCCTGCAGCCCCCCCTGCTTGTGCTCTCTCTCTCTCTCTCCGTCAAATAAATAAATAAAACCTTTAAAAAAAAATGCACACTGGATTTGAAAGGCAGTATGAAAACAGAGAATGTGAAATATCTCATTATTAATTTTCTATCAATTGCACGTTAAAATAATTTTTTGATATATTGGGTTAAAAAAGGTTTTAAGCATGTACCTCTAATATATCTATATTTTCTAACTTGTAAATCATACACATATACACACGGAGCTAAATGATGTGCTTTAGAAAATATTTATTTTAGTTATTACTGATACAAAAATTTTGCTCTTACTAAAAATATCATTACTAGCATAGCAATATAATTAGTAAGAGCAACATAATTGAATATGTCATGATTGTAATGTTTGGTTTAGCACTTTTCAATGAAGCAAAGTTCTGGTTCTATGTTCAGCTTTTTTCTTTTTTTTTTTCAATACATTCTTTTAAAGTCTGCCAAAGCTAAAAAAAAATACTTCAAAACAATATGTATCATGTCTTCTTAGTTTCCTAAATCATAATACTCATTTTTAATCCTTATCTAACAATTATGTTAATGTTTTGTTGAAATCTGGTTAGGAAAGTTTTCCATTTTCCCTAAAGTGAATTGGTTATTCTTACAGATTAATTGGAAGTTGTCAAATTCTTATTTTAAACAAGTGTATTTGAAACCTATTGAAACTCATTTGTAAGATTTTTAAACATGTTAGAAAATTCTGTTTTTAAGTTTTTCATGTGTGCACATAATGTAGGTTTTTTTAAAGGTATGATTATATTGTTTGAGGTTTTAAAAAAAAATCACATAATGATGGAATCCTTTCCAAGTATACTTTTTCAAAATAAATTCTTCAAAGTATAAATTTCTTCCAAAAAGCAGTTACTGTATTATCTATTTCTAAAATGTTGCCTGTGTCTTGAAAAGTTGGTCTGGTTTGTTTTTCCCAAAAAATATCTAGTAGCAAGCTTAAGAAATGACTGAAAGCCTCTTGTCAACACTTGAAAGACAAGATCAACACTTGTCTTTTTGTAAAAGAAAGATAGGTAACTCTTCACCAAGGTTGACAATTATTTTAAGGACTCTGCGTGTAGATAATCAGGAAACCTTTGTCTTCTGGTTATCTCCTGAAATTGGTCAGGCAGCGTTCTTGGTTGAAAACAGTAGAATCTACTCCAGCTAGTTTGAGCAGAAAGGGATGTAGTCAACTAAAAAGAATAGTCAGAAGGGCTGAAGAAACAGTTCCTTGAGTGAACTCCTAAAGGTCCAACCGAGAACTGGCTCACCACGGGATTGCACCTGTCCCTGTGGGCTCCACGACAATATGCCGGCTTTTGGCATAGCAAAATGATGCCTCACACCCTGCCTCTTCATCTGTGTAATTCAGTTCCAAATCAAAGTCTAACTCATGTGAGCCTTACACATGGAACCTAAATCAAAAGTCTGCACCTTAGGGGAGCCTCGGTGGCTCAGCTGGTTGAGCAAATGGCTCTTGGTTTTCAGTTCAGGTCATGATCTTAGGGTCCTGGAATCAAGCCCTGCATCGGGCTCTGCTCTCATTGGGGAGTCTGCTGGAGGATTTCTCTCTCTCTCCCTCTGCCCCTCCCCTCCTAAAATAAATAAATAAATCTAAAAAAAAAAGTCTGCACTTTAGCTCAGAAAAAGGTTGAAAAACATAGTTTTTCACATTTTATATTGAGAAGTGAGATCTACATTTTGGGGAATTGTCAAAATGTGGAGAGAGAGTTCTAAAGACTTTGGGGTGCCTGGCTGGCTCGGTTGGTAGAGCATCTGACTCTTGATCTCAGGGTTGTGAGTTCAAGCCCCACGTTGGATGTAGAGATTCCTCAAAAATAAAATCTTAAGGGGCGCCTGGGTGGCTTAGTCAGTTGAGCGTCCAACTCTTGGTTTTAGCTCAGGTCAAGATCTCACCTAGCCCCACATTAAGCTCCGTGCTCAGTGGGGAGTCAGCTTGAAGATTCTCTCCCTCTGCCCCCCCCCTCAAATAAATAAATAAATAATAAAATCTTTAAAAAAATAAAATACTTTGGGTAGTCCCAAAGGAAAAGATGTTCCCCATACTCCCTACCTCATTACAAAGTGTTATAAATCCTCCACTAAATCCACTTAAGAAGGTTTACCGGGGCGCCTGGGTGGCTGAGTCCCATCGAAGTCCAGCTCTTGGTTTTGGCTCAGGTCATGATCTCAGGGTGGTGGGATTGAGCCCCATGTTGGGTTCTGTGCTCATCAGGGAGTCTGCTTGGGCTTCTCTCTCTCTCCCTCCCCCCCCCCCCCCCCCCCCCCCGGCAGCTCCTCGCTCGCGCGCGTGTCTGTGCGCCCCTGTGCGTGTGCTCGCCTGCTCATGGTGCCTGTGCGCACACGCACTCTGTCACTCCCGCAAATAAATAAATAAATCAAAAAAAAAAAAGGCTTATCAAGGCTACAGTATTCCACAAATACTCTAAAATGCTAAAACTCGAAGAGTGAATGGAAACCTCACTGTCAAACTCTCCACGTCCCGGAACCCCTTTCTCTCAGATGTGGCTGAGTGAGGGTGCGGGTGTTGGCTTCCATGTTAAATAGCAGAACGCTTCGTTTCTTTCTTATTTTCCAGACCTAAATAAATAAATAAATAAATAAATAAATAAATAAATAAATAATGAGTAGAAGTTCTGATATGTTCCCTCCATGTGATCTTATATACCCCCTGGGTGCATGTGTCTGCCTTTGGAGAGGCCTGCTCCAGACCAGCAAGTCTCAAAGACCAGTTGGTTTTTCTGGACCACAGCAAAAATGAGAAAAATATGGACAAAAAAATAAGTTTTTCCTGGGCAACCCCTCGGGTCCCCTCCCTCCTTGGGAGCTTTGTACTATCACTGTGCTATTGCTCAATAAACCTTGCTTTACTGGCCACCGAAAACAAAACAAAACAAAAAAAAGATTTTCCTAAAGCCAAATTAATGCAAAAGTCTCTCCTTTATTTGGGGATTATTCTTCCTTCTTTTTTTAACTAAAATGTCTTTTCATTTATAAAATGATGGCCATAGGACATGGTAGTATTAATTAAGTCCTTTCTTGGCAAGAACAACTACAAAAAAAAAAAAATAAGTCAATTCCTCTAAAATATTTTCAAACTGAATTTCTCTGTAAGGATAAAAAATCTGAGGTTTATTGTCCTAGATTATATAGTATTTCAAATCGTTCCTGCAAAAAGATTGGAGAAATGTGGGGAAAAGTTCAGAAAGCTACATAGTAAGTATAAGTGTAGGGAGATACTCAACATCATGTCATTAGAGAAATGCAAATGAAAACCACAGTGAGATGTCATTTGACACCCCTCAAAATAGCTATTATTTAAGAAAATAAAGGATCATGACCTGAGCCAAAGGCAGACGCTTAACAACTGAGCCACCCAGGCGCCCCCTAAAAAAATAAAGGAAAAGAAGGAGTATTGGCTGGGAAATTGAGAACTCCTTCCTGCCCTGCTTCAGGGAATATCAAATGGTTCAGCAGCTGTGGACATCGGTTTGGTGGTTCTTCAAAAAGTTAAACCTAGAATTACCGTATGATCCAGCAAATTCCACCCCAAGGTATCTACCCCAAAGAATTGAAAGCCTGGATGAAAACAGATCCTTGTCTACCAATGTTCATAGCACCATTGTTCACGATAGCCAGAAAGTGGAAACAACCTAAATGTCCATCAGCAGAAAAACAGATAAAGAAAATGTGGTGTATACATACAATGGACTATCATTCAGCCTTAAAAAGGAATGAGATTCCTGATACATACTTCGACATGGCCGAACCTTGGAAACATTACGCTAAGTGAAAGAATCCAGACACAAAAGGACAAATACTGCATGGTTCCACTTCTTTGAGATACCTAGAACGGTCAAATTCATAGAGACAGAAAGTAGAATAGTCATTACCGGGAGCTGGAGAGATACAGCTTAATGGGTAGAGTTTTAGTTTGGGATGTTGAAAATTTTCCAGAAATGGGTAGTGGCGAAGGTGACACGACCCCATGAATGTACTTGATGCCACTGAACTGTACACTGAAAAATAGTTAAATGGTACACTTTATGTATATTTTACCACACTTGAAAAAAGGCAACCACAAAAAAAAAGGAACAAACTACTGATCCACACAAAGTATGGATGAGAGACTTGCTATCTCAATGACATTATCTTGAGTAAAAGAATCCAGATACAAAAAGGAGAGTACATAGTGCATGATTCCATTTATATAAGTTCAGACAGGTAGATCTATCAACCCGTGGTGATACAAATCGGAAGAGTGGTTATTTAGGGTTAAGCTGGGATAAGTAAAGAGCACAAGGGAATTTTCTAGAGTGATGAAAATGTTCTACATCTCTATTAAGGTTCCATAGGTGTGTACAATCATCAAAACTCATGGAATTGTACATCTAGTATGTGTGCATCAGCTCTATGCAAAGTGTATGGCAATTAAAAACAAAACAGACAAAACAATATAATGAACTAAAAAAGAACTGAATTAAAGATGAATAAACATTTAAAAATAGAGTTGTGAGGCTTTACAAAATAAAGTGGTACAAAGCAATACTGCCTCAAGAAGTTAGGTTTTCCTGAGTTGCCAGAGCTCATCTCTTCACTGCTTGCTCAATGGCGTCAACACGAAAAATCCACAACCCCCAAGAAGAACTTAAAGTATTTTTTCATTGTTTCTTGTTTGTTTGTTTGTTTGTTTGTTTGAGCTATTAGGACAGTGAACATTCATCAGAAAAGAAACTGAGCTGGAAAAGAACACTAATCTCAATTCCAAAGTATTGCTTTGCCAAGTGTCTCCATGATGGTCCATGAATTCTTGAGAATTCCCTGATTTTAGAAAAACACTCCTCTCTATACTGGTTTTACTCTGTGGCATTCTATTCCTTGAGGTTTTAATTTAGAGAAAAACAAATTAGGTTAGAAAAATATTCTGCCTGGTTTTCTGCTGAAAAAGGCCCAAAGGATGGATTAAATCATCAATGCAAACTAGAATGTAAATCCCAACCAAACCTTCTGGGAACCACACCCAACTTCCTGGGTAGTAGGGCAGAGCCTGGGGAAATAGGACCGTCAGGACTGCAAGGAGGGAGTGAAAGAGAGAAGCGGAGGGAGGATCACACACTATTTTAGGAGCTTTACTCTAATTATGCCATTTCAAGAATATAAACAAGAGTATGGAAAATAGAGTCAAAGAGAAGTAAAAAAAAAAAATTTCTTGCCTATCTTTTCCCACCAAGTACAAAGTCATATCTTAGCAGAAGCTGACAATGACAGATTCCAGGAAGGACTGGGTGGGGGTGGATGCCAAGAACAGTCACCTCCTAGGAACTTCAGCACCTCCCCGCCCCCCTGCCCTCCCCCGCCCCCCCCCTCCCGCCAAAGAACAGGTGGCTGGGCTTTTGCAAGGCTTGTCTAAACAGCCAGTAAAAGAAAGTGTGTTTAATTTTGGAGAAAAGACCTGCTGTTTTACATGATTATTTTTAATTAGCGATTTTCTGGGGTTGATTAAATTTGGAAATAATTGCATCTTGGGAACTATTTAAGAACCTCAGATTGAAAACCTAGGGCTGCCTCAGGAATTCGGGGATGGGTTGTCACCCTATGACCAATTGCTAGTCCTGAAAACAAGCATCCTTTGTCCACAGAAGAGATCGTGGTCATGCAAATTTTTTTCTAACTCTTCTCTGCCTGGAAAGAGATTCCCATCTGGCTGACTTCTCTCTCCAATCCATTTTCTTGTATGAAATATGCAAAACACAAATGCATGAGCCACCAGAGCCGCAGATTATGTCGCCTGCTTGTGGCAGATAAAATTGAAACATGACAAGAAGTTAAAATTTGCCCCAGGGAGAAGCATGTAAAAGGTGCTTTATTTGCATAATGACTTTATAAAAATTTTAATAAGTCCAAGATTGGGAAGTCAAATAATTACGGGGAAAAAAAAAAGAAGAAAATCGCCAGTTTGGAAAATTCAGTCATAAATAAAGTCTAAGAGAAATAGTTTAAGGATCTAAAATATTTTAAGCTGAGATGTGAACTTGCTTTATAAATAGAAAAACATAAGATATGTTTTATACTGTTAAGATTCTATGTCTAACCCAATTTACAAAGCACTTCCACACCCGTTATTTTATCTAATACTTATGACCACAAGGCAGGGAGAGAACGTATTATTAGATTTATTTTACAGATGAAAACACTGAAGCCTGGAACAGGTTTGCCTAAGTTCACATAGGAGCTTTAGTTGAAACCCACAAGCAGGTTTTGACATTCAAAATGCCTGGGCTGTTGCCACAATACTCCACTGCTTCTGTTCTCTTCCTGAAAATATTATGAAACTAAATAATAAGCTAATCATAGAGCAAACTCTTTAATTAATTATATTTACCAGTAGAAATTTAGAAAAGCATTATAGTGTGGCAGTTAAGAACACGGACTGCTTCCCGCTGCTCAGCTGTGCTGCCTAGGTAAGATACTGAAACTGTCTCTGCCTCAATTTCCTTATCCAGAGAACGGGAATAATAGAGCACCTACCGCAGAGAGGTTTTGAAAGCAACACTTGAGTTGCTACATGTTAAGCACTTGGTGCACTGCCTGACTCACAGTAATCATTTCATAAGTGTAAAGTATTATTCTCTTTGCAAATTAATTTCTGTTTAGGTTACTCTGGGATGCATTGAAATATTAATTATTTTAAATAGCTGTATTAAATTTGCAGATTAATTTTATGTTTAGGTGACTCTGATAAGCATTGAAATATCTTAAGTAGCTGTGTGTGTGCGGTATTACACAGATCCTAAAAACTATACAAATTAAAGACTGAAACCAAATATCTCTTTTACCATCTCCAGCATGCTCTTGCCAATTATGAGCGAGTGTCTCTTTTATCTGATTAAGGATTAGACCTCAGAGTCAATTAACCTAAAGTCATAACAAAACACCACAATTTACACCTCTTCTGAATCACCCTAGTCTAAGAATCATGGAGACTTCGATATAACTCCGAGCAGGCTTTGCCCTTTCCAAAGTAATGGTCAAACTCACCTTGCTTGAATACATTTACTGTGGAGAACATTATTTAGCTATCAGGTCCCTTCTGGCTAATGTTAACTAGCAGACTTTGTTCCTGCCCTCAAGATTCATATAAAAACAGACAAACACACAGTCAAGAATCACTGAGTCTGCTTGTGTTGAGACCATGCTCTCAACATCTCCTGGAGCCTGGTGGAAAGAACACAGCAACAGCTTGAAGGAGATTCCATCAGGTAAATGTGGGACTATCTGGATATTCAAAAGAATGGTGACTGTAACAGATTTTAGCACACAGAATTTCCAAAGTCTATGAATCCATGGTGATGGGGGACGAGAAGAGAATAGAGAGAAAAGTAGGGCAAAGCAAAGGAAAGTTTTTCTGTATGGAAGGATTCCAGCTAGGGGTGCCTGGGTGACACAGTCGGTTAAGCGACCGACTCTTGGTTTCAGCTCAATCAGGTTGTGATATCAGGGTTGCAAGATCGAGCCCCACATGGGGCTCTGTGCTCAGTGGGTAGTCTGCTTAAGACTCTCTCTCATTCTCCCTCTGCCCACCCTCCTCCCCGCACACTCTCTCTCTAAAATAAATAAATCTTAAAAAAAAAAAAAAAAGATTCCCGTTAATCAATCAACAAAATGAAAAAGCAACCTATAGAATGGAAGAAAATATTTGCAAGCCATGTATCAGGTAAAGGGTCAATGTCCAAAATATATTAAGAATTCCTAAACTCAATAGCAAAAAAATGACCCAAACAATCTCATCAAAATGGGTAAAGAAACTGACTAGACAGTTTTCCAAAGAAGACATACAAATGGCCAACAGGTACATGAAAAGATGCTCAATATCACTCATCATCAGGGAAATGCAAGTCAAAACTACAGTGAGATCTTACCACACACCTGTTAGAATGGCTTTTGTCAAAAAGTTAAGAAACAACAAGTGTTGGTGAGGATGTGGAGCAAAGGGAACATTTGCACACTGTTGGTGGGAATGTAAATTGGTTTAGCTACTACAGAAAATAGTATGAAGCTTCCTCAAGAAATTAAAAATACAACTACTAAATTGCTGATCCAGCAATACCACTTCTGGATGTATATTCAAAGGAAATCAAAATAGGATATTGAAAAGGTGCCTGCATTCCCATGTTTATTGCAGCTTTATTCACAATAGCCAAGATATAGACGTGTCCCTCAATGGATGAATGAATAAAGAAGATGTGATATATATGTGATGGAATATATATATGATGAAATATTATTCAACCTTGAAAAAGAAGGAAATCTTGCCATTTGTGACAATGTGGATGGACCTTGAGAGCATTATGCTAAGTGAGACATATCAGACAGAGAAAGACAAATACTCTATGATCTCATTTAGATGTGGAATCTAAAAAAGCTGAACTCCTAGGAAGAGTAGAATGGTAGTTATCAGGGGCTAGGGGCTGGAGGAAATGGGAAAATGTTGGTCAAAAGTTACAAACCAGCAGTTAGAAGATGAATAAGTTCTGGGGATCTGATGCAAAGCATTGTGATTAACAATACTGTATTAGATACTTCAAAGTTGCTAAGACACTCAATCGTAAATGTTCTCACCACACAAAAAGAAATGATAATTATGTGACCTGAAAGAGATGTTAGCTCACACTACGATGGTAATCATATTACAATATAGAAATGTACCAAATCAAAACATTGTACACCTTGTACTTATACAATGTTATATGTCAATAATATGTCAGTAAAAAAAAAAAAAAAAAGAAAAGAGGAAGAATGCCAGCTAGTAAGTGTTCAATGGATGATGGAAATTTACCACATTGCAACTTCAGTGTTATAATTAATGCCGGCAAGGAGTATCTAAATCAGTGGTTCTCAAATGTCAGTGTGCATTAGAATCAATTAGAGGCTTGTTAAGACACAAATTACTGGATGCCACCCTCAGAGTTTAGCAGGTCTGGGGGTTGGGGGTCCTAAGAATTTGCTTTCCTATCCAAGTCCCATATGATGCTGGCCTCAGGATCACACTTTGAGAATCACTGGTTTGAGAATCTGTTGGATGATGGATTGTTGAGGAGCAGGGTACTCACACGAGCAAGGATTATTTAAAATAAACGTTTGAAAGGAAAAAAAAATCAGAGTGAACCAACACCCTTTTCTGGCTAAGTTCAGATACTGCTCATGTTGTTATCCGGTCCTGGAATCACAGGATCTGAAGAGGGCAGACCTTCCCTGAAATACCAGGCAAGATCACATTGAAATGTTAAAAGTGCTTTAGGACCAAGGGATCTAATTTTGCTTTTGCTATTAACAGACTTGTTTGACCTCAAGCAAGTACTTGATTTTTTCTTTAGGCTCTATCTCTTTACTTACAAAATTAGGATCTCGAACGAAATGTTTCCCATGAGCCTAATGGCAGAGGGTCACGATGCCTGAAGAAATTAGGCTCAGAGAAATGACTGCATTTTGTGGCTTTGAAGTCAGGAAAGAGCAATACAGAGACGCCAATCTCTAGTGAAAATTATTTTTATAACATTGCATCAGGGATTTCTTTTTCTAAGAAAGTTGCTTGTCTTAGCATCTTAGCAATATAGATTTTAAAAGAACGTGAAAGAGAAATGTTATAAGACAAGTTTAAAAAAATCAATGCTGCTGCAGCCTCTCTGCTTTCTGGGGGGGGGGGGGGGGGTGGCTGGGAATCACTTTACTCGGCAGAAATAAATTAGCTCTGTTCTTTGGAACCAGTACTATCTTCTTGCTAGATATAAAACCATAAACCACTCTTGTGAAATTTTGTGCGATAATGAGGTAGATTAAGGAAGACCCTATCAGAGAATATATGTTTTCTTTGCTCCTGACAATCTGTAAAAGACAGCTAGTTTAACACTTGGCGTGAGTTAGGCCCCGGCTCTATCTTCTTTACAGAGTCTCCATTCCAGTCTTGAAGCCGTACTGAGGACTGCATGGAGTTGGATCTACAGTGGGCGTCATTGAAAGGGTACCTCCAAGACCATGTCGCTTGTTCCTGCGTTTTTACATGAATTTCGTCAATAAAGATCCTCTTGGCTGGGAAAGGGCAGGTCAAAATGATGGGCGTGCAGTGGGGGGAAAGGTGGTTTTCCTAAGGAAAGTTCTCACTGGAAGAAGGGGGAGGTCAGGGTTGGGTTCAGTGAATTCAGAATCTCTGAGGAAATGGGAGTTTGGAGCTAGGCAGGTGAGGGGCTTGGAAGGGAGGCTTGGGTAAGGAATGGGGAGATGGAGCATAGAGTTCTGGGCTCAACATTTTCATATATTTTTATCCCATGCCTCCATCAGCACAGCCTTCTCCCCCCCCGCCGCCCCCACTCCACACTCTCCTAGCCCAGCCAGATGCCCTTGGGTCACTGTCCGTCCTAGCGATGGGCTGTGGAGCTTAGGGAGAAGGGCAAAGCAAGAGCTCTTTTAATATTTTTTTTTTTTTTAAAGATTTTATTTATTTATTTGAAGAGAGAGACACAGCGAGAGAGGGAACACAAGCAGGGGGAGTGGGAGAGGGGGAAGCAGGCTTCCTGCCAAGCAGGGAGCCCGATGCGGGGCTCGATCCCAGGACCCCGGGATCATGACCTGAGCCGAAGGCAGACGCCTAACGACTGAGCCACCCAGGCGCCCCAGCAAGAGCTCTTTTAGGCTCTTTAGCTCTAATCTCCAAGTGCCCTGGAGTGGAAGCCAAAGTCAGATGTGCCAGACTGAGAACCCAGGGGGAAAATCGTGTCCCATCTTTAGCTCGCCTGCATTCCATGATAATTATATACAACAGGAACACATAATTAAAGACGTTCCAACGTGCACTTAAGCATACACATTTATTTGGCTTTAAGAAAATGTCCTAATACTTCAAAATTTAAAAGATTTGTAAATGGTAGAAAACAGCCTCCCCCCCCCCCTTCTGATGGTGTTATATCATGCTAAATTAATTTAGCAATGGGTCTCATTTGAGGGAGACATGTTTTGGTTTCACTTAGGATAAAGATCCATTTTCCTAGGACTAAGTTTTAAAGGTAGGAGTTGCACAGTGACTCCGGCTCGTATTCACCTCCTAAAACCAAAACACCAAAGAACAAGAATGGGATTGAGCAGGATGACCTGTTCAAGTCACAGCCTGCTGTTCGCCCCAGCTGGACCTGAAATCCTCTCACACACTGGTGTCCTTCGCAAGATCAAAGAACGAAGCTGTTGGAACTTTCCTCTCTTGAACAGTCTCATTTTTCAAAAAGATAAATCTAAAACAGCAATGTACATAGAGTCCTTGGCCTGGGGAACCATGGAGATGAAGTGCATGATTTTTTCCCATGAGCCTAATGGACTTAGGCTCGGACTTTGGAGTCAGCCCACGGCATTGCACTGGGTGAGGTAGGGCAAAGTGCTTAAACTAGCTGAGCCTCAGTTTTCTCCTCAGAAAAGTGGGGATGCTAACCCCTGCGTCATAAACTAATATGTAAGTAAGGTACCTGGGATGTTAGAAAGGCTCAGAAATGTTCTTTTCCTTTGCCCATAGCCAAACCAGCTCTTTGAGAGCGTCACAATGGAGTGATACCCATGGTCCTTGCATTAAGATGTAAGAGAAGGATACGGCTCCAGGTGGATGGTTATGATTTTATTAACGAAGTAAAAGTCGAGATCAGGAGCAAAAAGAAGGTGGAAATGGGTGGGAGAAATAAGGTAAGAAAAGAGGCACAGGTGTAAATTAGGTGTCCTGAAGATGGGTTGAGTTTATGAGTGCCATTTTGAGGTTTGTGCTCGCGAAATATGGTGACACCAGCTGAGCCATTGGATTCTCTAGCACAGCCTACGTCACATGCGCAGGCGCAGAACTAGTGGGTGGATAGAGTTCTCTGAGGCTGGGCTTTTCGCAAGGTAAGTGTGGTAAAGGGAGAGAGGCAGGGAAATGGAAGATATTTTCAAGGGATCGATCATCGTGGTAAACATGGAATTTGAGCTAAATAAGGAGGGAAGAAAGGACAGTAGGCGAGTGCCCTCAAAGTGGAAGAGAGTAGTGTGGATGTTTAGTCTACCCCCAGTATAAATTATATTACCTTCCCCCTTAAAAGGCAGAAGCAGTTAAGTCTGATTTTGTTTTAGAATAATAATTATTTATCTCTATCATGCCAGCACACTAAATCTGGAAGGTTATTAACAAGAGCAAGGACACTGTCTTCTAGGAACACATGAGTACTTATTACATCAAAAGAGGAATGAAGAATAACCAAATGGTCATATCATTAGATATGATATCAGTTATCTATTACTATGTAACAAACCACCCCCAAAGCTTTGGGGCATAAAACAACCATTTTCTTACACTCCTAAATTCCAAGGCTCAGTAATCAAACAGAGCACAGCAGGGAGCATTTATCTCTGCTCCACAATGTCCAGAGCCCCACTGGGGAGACTCAAAGCCTGGGGTGTCTTGATGACTGAGGGACAAAATCATCTGGAGGTATCATCACTTGCTTGTTTTACACTTGATCCTGGGCTGTCAGGTGGAAAATTCATACATGGCCTCTCCAGGTGCTTTCTCCAAGGGTTAATCTGAGCTCTCTCATAGCATGGCTGATGGGGTCCAAAAGTGAGCATCCCAAGAGCAGAAGGTAGAAATGCGTGGCATTTTTATGATCCAGCCTTGGAAGTAACATACTATCACTTCTGCCATACTCTGTCCAAGCAATCACAAAGATATTCCCAGGCTCAAGGAGAGAAGATATAAATCCCACAACTCAATGAAAAGCATGTCAAGCATGCGGGATGGGTGATGATGTTTCAGCATCTTAAAAAGTATCATCTGTGGGGCGCCTCGGTGGCTCAGTTGGTTAAGCATCTGTCTTCAGCTCAGGTTATGAACTCAGGGTCCTGGTATTGACCCCCACGTTTGACTCCCTGCTCAGCAGGGAGTCTGCTTCTCCCTCCCTCTGCCTCCTTCCCCCTGTTCGTGCTCTTTTTCTCTCTCTCTCAAATAAAGAAAATCTTTAAAAAAAAAAAGTATCATCTGCTACAGATACTAAAAAATTGTTTGATAAAATTCACCAGCCCTTGCCTTTTTAAAGCCCTAAGAAGAAAGAAATAGGTATGCAGTAAAAGCAGGGCATCAAAAAGATATTTGTACAACCATGTTCTTAGTGGCATTATTCACAACAGCTAAGAGATGGAAGGAACCCAAGTGTCCACTGACAGATGAGTGAATAAACAAAATGCGGTATATACATACAATGGAAGCTTATTCGACCTTCAAAAGGAAGGAAACTCTGACACATGCTACACCCTGGATGCAACTTGAGGATATTCCGCCAAGAGAAACAAGACAGTCACAAAAAGACAAATATGATTCCACTTACATGAGGTATCTAGAGAAGCCGGATTCATAGAAACAGAAAGTGGAATGGTGGTTGCTAGAGGCTGGGGGAAGGGGGAAATGGGGCGTTGTTGTTTAATGGGTATAGAGTTTCAGTTTTGCAAGAGGAAAAGGTTTTAGAGATTGGTTGCCCAATAATGTGAATATACTTAACACTATTGAACTGTACCCTTAAAAATGGTAAATGGTAAGTTTTATGTTATGCGTATTTAATCACAATAAAAATAAGAAATATGAGGAAACATGCTAAGGAACACCGTGGCCAATACTGCAAATTGGCATGCTCTAGAATGAATGCACAGATGGAAGCTAAAAAACTCCATATCCCAGGCTCTCTTTGTGGCTAGGGCTCAAGATGTGCTTTGGGTCCCACCAAACAGAAGCACGCATGTGAGATTTTGATCTGGAGCTGAGTCATCTGTGGAGAGGCAGGGTGCAGAGCATCTGCGTTTTTGGTGTAGACCGTGGCCGAGGTGGCATGGTTCCGGAGCCAGCCACGGCAGCAGCTTATTAATTTGGCAGGTGACTTCTTGATTCAGCAGCTTTCAACATCAGTAATGGCAGCATTCCCAATTCTGGTCAAGGCAGAGTGGAGAGTGGTTATGGGATCCAGGTCTTGCTCCTACCACATTCGTGAAAAGGCTGAAGGCAAAATTGTCAAGGTTTACACAGAAAATGATCAATAACAGAAAATCAAAGATACCATGTTTTAAAAAGAAAACTATTGGAATGAATGAAAAACTTCATAAGGTGGCCAGATTTAAGATAATTATATGAAAACAACGGTGCTTTTTCTTTTACCCAACAATGATCAGGTAGAAATGTAATTTTAAAATTCTATTCCAAATGACAACAAAAGTTAACAAGAACCAGGATTAAACTTACAAGAGATGTGCTAGAATTAATAGGCACACAGACTCCATCTCAAGTCTTTCTCCCTCTGTTTCACCTTCAGTATGTGTTCCATAATTTCCTATCTAAAATCAATAAACAACCGAAAGGAATATTGTAACAAAATATTTTGTGAGAACTGGTCCCACTGGTCTCAGGATTAAGATAACCTATTTTTGCCTGATCAACTGAGCAAATTAAAATTCAATTCTTGAGGCACCTGAGTGGCTCAGTCGGTTGGGTGACCAACCCTTGATTATGATCTCAGAGTCGTGAGCATCAGGCCCTGCATGGGGCTCTGCGCTCAGCACGGAGTCTGCTTATCCCTCTCCTTCTCTGTCTGTTCCTTTCCCCTCATGCACTTTCTCTTTCTCTCTCCATCTCTCTCTAAAATAAATAAAACCTGGGGTGCCTGAGTGGCTCAGTTGGTTAGGTGTCTGTCTTCGGCTTCAGTCATGATCTTGGGGTCCTGGGATTGAGCCCCGCATCAGGCTCCCTGCTCACGGGGGAGCCTGCTTCTCCCTCTCCCTCTGCCTGCCACTCCCCCTACTTGTGCTCTCTCTCTTTCTCTCTGTCAAATAAATAAATAAAATCTTAAAAATAAATAAATACATAAAATCTTTTTGAAAATTCAGTTCTTCTTTAGCTGTTGGTGTTGTTTTCCATTCTAAGGTTTTGTTGTTTTTGTTTTAACTTCCATGTTAGAGTTAAGAAAACAAAAACTATACACCTCATAAATCAAGGCAAACTTTTTCATTTTTAGGCAGAGGAGGTTAAGAGGAAATCACTTCTGAAGGAGCAATGCTTCTGCCTCAGGGACAGAAACTTTTAATATAATCCTTATGAAACTATGTTTCTGGCATTCTCTTCATAAACCACGCATGTATAAGTAATTTTCAAAGATTTGGGGAAATGAGCTGTTGCACAAGGGTTGATGGGATGTGCTATTTTGTTCTTGTATTTGTTTTCTTTCTTGTCTCTTTTTAGAATTGCTGGTAGTTTATTGGCAAAAAAAAAAAAAAAAAGAAGAAGAGAGTGTCTCTGTCAGAAGCAGTTAAAGAAGAATAGATCTGATGAAGTTTGAATGCTTTAGCTGTATTTATCATAACTAAACTCTGTTTAAGGAACATAACCCAAATTAGGGTAAACTGCAATCTCTTTACTGAGAAACTGAGAGCTATACCAATTTCTGTGCAGATCATGAGAAAGGAATCAGTTTAGAAAATTACAGACTTATTTCTATAGTCAATGAACTTGAGGTGTTTATATGGATGCATCATGATTAAAAATATCAGTTGATACCCTGTAAAACAATATTTATACACAAACGTATTAGTTGGGTCTGCTGGGAAGACCTAACTGAGATGAAGTTAAGAGTGCCAAAGGCTCCCTGGGAAGTAACCTCTGTGAGGGGACAGAGGAGGAAGCAACAGTGGGCAGAAGAGTCAGCAGACCACAATGCAAATCTGCCAATGACCCCGCCATCCCAGTGGGAACTTCCAGAGCAAAGATTTCCCCGTAGAGGAGTCTTGCATTGAGTGGAAATGGCCAGCCTTTTGTCCTACCCTCTTGCTGAGCCATCCATGAGGCCACCTCGAGAAGAATATGACCTTGGCTCAAAAGCTGAAGGGGTTAACAGCTGGTGGCTGAGGGGTGCCTGGGTAGCTCGGTTAAGCGTCTGCCTTCAGCTCAGGTCATGGTCCCAGGGATCCTGGGATCGAGCCCCACGTCGGGCTCCCTCTTGGGCGGGGAGTCTGCTTCTCCCTCTCCTGCTGCCTGCTGCTCTGCCTACTTGTGCTCGCTCTCTCTCTTTGTCAAATAAATAAATAAAATCTTAAAAAAAAAGAAAAAGGAAAAAAAAAACCTGCTGGCAGCTGTCAGCTCACTGCACGATCCTGGCAGTTGGGCAATGAGTCCTTTCTTAAAGGGACATCCGGGCTACACAGCATCCCATGTCTGCCACGAGTTAGCATCAGTGTTACATACAGAACAAATTATGTGCTGCTTCTTTACAATTTCTTATTTTTTAAAAAAATGATGAGGATGTAAAACCTATAAACAACATCAGTTTCTGAAAGAAATGACAACTGACCAATTAGCCTGACTGGTTCTATCACTTGTTTATATACTTGGAAAAAATAGCCATTTTGTAGGTCATGTGTATTTAGCTAATACAGTCTAGGGTAACTCCACTAGTCTGGCAGATCACCTTAGCGCTCAATGGGAGAACAGCCCTCATATCCAAAGAATTGACAGCAGGGCGCCTGGCTGACTCAGTCAGTAGGGCATGCAACTCTTGATCTCAGGACTGTGAGTCCCCACCCCACCTGGGGGTAGAGTTTACTTAAAAAAAAAAAAAAAAAGAGATGACAGCAAATTTATTGTGGAATAAATTTATCTGCTATAATTAAGCTACATGCTTTATAGGATGAACACAGAATAAGACAGTAGTATAAAAAAAAAATGATCATTTGTCCTATATAGTTCAGGAGGTATTACCACTTCAAGGCATGAAGTATGACTTCAAAGAAACTCAAAATACTGTTTTAAAGTCCTTATAGATGCTAATATAATTGGAATAGCCACTATTAGGTAACTAAAATGTTCTCTCTTGGCTTATTATTACTACACCACTCCTAATGAGCAACCTAAAATACATTATGAACATTAAATAATTAGCCCTCTAGGTTGTCAATATTTATCAAAATTGCAAATGTACTTTCCATTGATATAGCAATCTCTCTTCAGAAAATTTATCCTCAGATATACTTGAATACAAGCAGAATAATTTTACTTGTTGCAGTGCTCTCTGTAATCAAAGATGAGGGAAAAAAACAAATGTCCTTCAAAAGGGGACTGATAAAATAAATTATTGTATATTTATGTAACAGAATTCTATGTAACTATAAAAATATGAGAATTCTCTTTGTGGATTTGGAGATATTTTTAAGATAAACCATTAAGGGTAGAAAAAAGATTTAAAACAGTGCTTGTTACAATTTGTTAATAAAATGGGAATGTAAGAATACATATTTTTAGACCTAATAAATGAGTTTAGAATGTTGCAAGATAAAATATAAATACATAAAAATTAATTGTATTTCGGGGCGCCTGGGTGGCTCAGTCGTTAAGCATCTGCCTTCGGCTCAGGTCATGATCCCAGGGTCCTGGGATCTAGCCCCACATCAGGCTCCCTGCTCGGCGGGAAACCTGTTTCTCCCTCTCCCACTCCCCCTGCTTGTGTTCCCTCTCTCACTGTGTGTCTCTCTGTCAAATAAATAAATAAAATCTTTAAAAAAAATTGTATTTCTATATACTACCAATACACAACCTGATAATGATATTAAGAAAACAACTATTTACAATAGGATCAAAAGGAATAAAATAGAAATTAGAAATACAAAAGAAGTGCAAAACATACTGTTAAAACTACAAAGCATTATTGAAAGAAATTAAAGAAGGTCTATATAAGTGGAAAGATAGCTCATGTTCATGAATCAAAAAAGTTAATACTGTTAAGATGGCAACATTCACCAAATTGATCTACAGACTCAGTGCAATCCCTATCAAAATCCAAACTTTCTTTTTTTGTAGAAATTGGCAAGCTGATCATAAAATGCATATAGAATTGCAAGGGACCAGGAATAGCCGAAACAATCTTGGAAAAGAATAACAAAGGACTCACACTTCCTTATTTCAAAATTTACTACAAAATACAGTAATCAAGGCAGTGTATTTTGGCATAAGGATAGACATATGGATCAATGGAATAGAATTCAGAGTCCATAAACAAACCCTGACATTTATGGTCAATTAATTTTCAATAATGATCTCAAGACAATTCAATGAGGAAAGAATAGTTTTTTCAATAAATGGTGCTGGGGCAACTGGATATTCATACGTAAAAGAATGAAATTGGACCCCTTCTTCATGCCATACACAAAAACTAACTCAAAATTGATCATAGACCTAAATGTAAAAGCTAAAGTCACAACACTTTTAGGTGAAATATATAGAGATAACTCTTCATGACTCTGGGTTAAGCACAGCCTTCTTAGAAATGACACCAAACACACAAACAGTGACAACAATAGATAAATTAGACTTAAATGTAAAACTTTTGTTCTTCAAAGGACCAGTAACAAACTAAAAAGACAACCCAAAGAATCAGAGAAAATATTTGCAAACCATGTATCTGGTAAGGGACTTGTATCCAGAATGTAGAGAGAATACTTAAACTCAATAATAAAAAGATAAATAGCCCAATTAAAGAATGAGCAGAGGATCTAAATAGACATTTCTCTAGAGGAGGTATACACATGGCCATTAAGCACATGAAAAGATACTCGGCATCATTAGCCATCAGGGCAACGAAAATAAAACCACAATGACATACCACTTCATACACACCTAGGATGGCTATAATAAAAAAGAGACAATAAAAAGTGTTGGTAAGAATATGGAGAAATCATAACCTTCATACATTGCTGGTTGAAATGTAAAATGATGCAACCACTTTGGAGAAAGTTCTGGCAGTTCTTCAAAAGATTAAGCATAGAGTTACCATATGCCACAGCAATTCCACTCCTACTTATACACCCAGGAGAAATGAAAACATATATCTACATAAAAACTTGTACATAAATGTTCATAGCAGCATTCACTACCCAAAAAGTGGAAATAATCCAAATTTTCATCAGCTGATGAATGGATAAATAAAATGTGGTATATCCATACAATAGAATATTATTTGACAATAAAAATTAATGAAATGCATGCCTTAACATGAAGGAACCTCGATGACATACTAAGCAAAAGAAGCCAGTCACAAAGACCACATATTGTATGTTTCCATTTGTCTCTCTGGAATAGGCAAATCTATGGAGGCTGTAAGTAGGTTAGCAATTGCCTGAAGCTGGGAAAGGTTGGGGAGAAATGAGGAATGACTCTAATGGATATGAAGTTTTTTTGGGGGGGTTGCTGAAAATATTCCAAAACTGATTATGATGATGGTTGCACAACTCTGTGAATATACTAAAAACCATTGATTTGAACACTTTAAAGATGTATTTATTTATTTGAGAGAGAGAGAGAGAGCAAGCGTAGGGGTGGAGGGTGGGGTAGAGGGAGAGGGAGAGAAAAAATCTCAAACAGACTCCCTGCTCAGCTCAGAGCCCAACATGGGGCTCAATCTCATGAGCCTGAGATCATGACCTGAGCTGAAACCAAAAGTTGGGCCACCCAGCACCCCGATTTGAACACTTTAAATGGGTGAATTGTACAGGATGTGAATTACATTTCAATAAAGCTGTTTTTAAAAAAATAACATGTATTTGCACAAGTTACTAATTACAAAGGCTAAAAATAACTTTACATTGGAGAAATTTGGCTGACTCCACCTTAACCAAATGATCAAAGTTAGCATCACCAATGATGGAAGAAACTGTCATCGTGTGCCCCCTGATGTGACACTCTCAGAAGGACACATCACTTACGTACTGTTCCTGCCAAAAAGGCAAAACCTACATCTTATCATGGGAGAACCTCAAACAAACTCACGCTGAGGAACATTAGGAAACTAAATGACCTGTCCTCTTAAATGTCAACACCAGGAAAGACAAAGACTGAGGAACTGTTCCAGATAGAAGGAGACTAAGGAGGCATGAAATTTGAATGCAGTAGATGATCCTGACCAGGAAAAGCAGTCTCTATAGAGAACATTGTTGGGACAATCACTGAAATTTGAAAAAGATCTGGAGATTAGAGAGTAGTATTATATCAATGTTAGTTTTCTGAATTTAATAGTTTTACTATGATGATGTAAATGAAAATCCTTGTTCTTAGGAAATGCACACTGACTCACTGAAATGTTTGGGGCAAAGGGGATGATGTATGCAAATTGCACTCAAGTAATTATGAAGAAATATTATACACACATACGTGTATGTAGGTATGTTTATATGTATAGAGAGACAAGGACAGAGACAAAGACAGAGACAGTAGATGATATAGCAAATATGGCAATATCTTAAAAATTGGTGAATCTACATGAAAGATATATGGGAATCCTTCCACTGTTTTTGAAACTTTTCTGTGAAAAGTTTTTGAAAAAAACTTTTTCTTCAGAAGCAAGTTTCTGAAACTACTTGGAAACTTTTCTGGTAAAAAAAAAAAAATTGTATTTGTGCTTACTTGTTTTTGTATGGAGAATCTCTGGAGGAATAAATAAGACACTGATAAAAATTGTTACCTGTTAGGGAATTGGTAGAAACACTAGATAGTGGACAGGGTTAAAAAGATACTTTTTGAATCACGTGAATATATTACTTATTTGAAACTTAAAATGCCAAATGATTTTAAAAATTAACCTTTGAGGGGTGCCTGGGTGGCTTAGTTGGTTGAGCGTTGGACTCTTGTTTTAGGCTCAGGTCAAGATCTCATGGTTATGATAGAGCCCTGCATTCAGCCCTCTCCCGCACGCCTCCCCCCC